>NW_026646736.1:0-168872 GCF_949987535.1 Balaenoptera acutorostrata
CTAACCCTAACCCTAACCCTAACCCATACCCTACGCCCTACCCGAACAACTCCCTGAACCCGTAACCTAAGCCGTACCCTAACCCTCACCCTAACCCTAACCCTAACCCTAAGCTACCCTTGACTGCTTCTGCCTCCAATAGATTTCCTAAGCACTAGTGTTTTAAGGAACAGGTTAAAAAGAGAATCCTAATGTGATTTCTTGATAATGGGTGTGTTCCTTATCTTCTCCTAGTGTCTAAACTCTTCTCCATGTCTGGACCCCCAAATAATATTCCTTTACGTGCTAAGGGGTATCTAGAGAGTGGGATAGGTTTAATAACTACCCTCTCCCTAAAGCGTACCCTAAGCCTAAGCCCTACCCTAACCCTAACGCGTACCCTAATCCTAACCCGTAACCTAAACCGAGCCCTAACCCTAACACTAGCCCTAACCCTAACCCTAACCCATACCCTACGCCCTACCCGAACCCCTCCCCGAACCTGTACCCTAAGCCGTACCCTAACCCTCACCCTAACCCTAACCCTAACCCTAAGCTACCCTTGACTGCTTCTGCCTCCAAAAGATTTCCTAAGCACTAGTGTTTTAAGGAACAGCTTAAAAAGAGAATCCTAATGTGATTTCTTGATAATGGGTGTGTTCCTTATCTTCTACTCGTGTCTAAACCCTTCTCCATGGCTGGACCCCCAAATAATATTCCTTTACGTGCTAAGGGGTATCTAGAGAGTGTGATAGGTTTAATAATTACCCTCACCCTAACGCGTACCCTAACCCTAACCCCTACCCTAACCCTAACGCGTACCCTAATCCTAACCCGTACCCTAACCCGAGCCCTAACCCTAACACTAAACCTAACCCTAAACCATACCCTACGCCCTACCCGAACGCCTCCCCGAACCCGTACCCTAAGCCGTACCCTAACCCTCACCGTGACCCTTACCCTAACCCTAAGCTACCCTTGACTGCTTCTGCCTCCAATAGATTTCCTAAGCACTAGTGTTTTAAGGAACAGGTTAAAAAGAGAATCCTAATGTGATTTCGTGATAATGGGTTTGTTCCTTATCTTCTCCTAGTGTCTAAACACTTCTCCATAGCTGGACCCCCAAATAATATTCCTTTACGTGCTAGGGGGTATCTAGAGCGTGGGATAGGTTTAATAACTACCCTCACCCTAACGCGTACCCTAACCCTAACACCTACCCTAACCCTAACGCGTAACCTAATCCTAACCCGTACCCTAAACCGAGCCCTAACCCTAACACTAACCCTACCCCTAACCCTAACCCATACCCTACGCCCTACCCGAACCCCTCCCCGAACCCGTACCCTAAGCCGTACCCTAAACCTAACCCTAACCCTAAGCTACCCTTGACTGCTTCTGCCTCCAATAGATTTCCTAAGCACTAGTGTTTTAAGGAACAGGTTAAAAAGAGAATCCTAATGTGATTTCTTGATAATGGGTGTGTTCCTTATCTTCTCCTCGTGTCTAAACTCTTCTCCATGGCTGGACCCCCAAATAATATTCCTTTACGTGCTCAGGGGTATCTAGAGAGTGGGATAGGTTTAATAACAACCCTCACCCTAACGCGTACCCGAACCCTAAACCCTACCCTAACCCTAACGCGTACCCTAATCCTAACCCGTACCCTAAACCGAGCCCTAACCTTAACACTAACCCTAACCCTAACCCATACCCTACGCCCTACCCGAACCCCTCCCCGAACCCGTACCCTAAGCCATACCCTAACCCTCACCCTAACCCTAAACCTAACCCTAAGCTACCCTTGACTGCTTCTGCCTCCAATGGATTTCCTAAGCAGTAGTGTTTTAAGGAACAGGTTAAAAAGAGAATCCTAATGTGATTTCTTGATAATGGGTGTGTTCCTTATCTTCTCCTAGTGTCTAAACTCTTCTCCATGGCTGGACCCCCAAATAATATTCCTTTACGTGCTAAGGGGTATCTAGAGAGTGGGATAGGTTTAATAACTAACCTCACCCTATCGCGTACCCTAACCCTAACCCCTACCCTAACACTAACGCGTACCCTAATCCTAACCCGTACCCTAAACCGAGCCCTAACCCTAACACTAACCCTAACCCTAACCCTAACCCATACCCTATGCCCTACCCGAACGCCTCCCCGAACCCGTACCCTAAGCCGTACCCTAACCCTCCCCCCTCACCCTTACCCTAACCCTAAGCTACCCTTGACTGCTTCTGCCTCCAATAGATTTCCTAAGCACTAGTGTTTTAAGGAACAAGTTAAAAAGAGAATCCTAATGTGATTTCTTGATAATGGGTGTGTTCCTTATCTTCTCCTAGTGTCTAAGCTCTTCTCCATGCCTGGACCCCCAAATAATATTCCTTTACGTGCTAAGGGGTATCTAGAGAGTGGGATAGCTTTAATAACTACTCTCACCCTAAAGCGTACCCTAACCCTAACCCCTACCCTAACACTAACGCGTACCCTAATCCTAACCCGTACCCTAAACCGAGCCCTAACCCTAACACTAACCCTAACCCTAACCCTAACCCATACCCTACGCCCTACCCGAACCCCTCCCCGAACCCGTACCCTAAGCCGTACCCTAACCCTAACCCTAACCCTAAGCTACCCTTGACTGCTTCTGCCTCCAATAGATTTCCTAAGTACTAGTTTTTTAAGGAACAGGTTAAAAAGAGAATCCTAATGTGATTTCTTGATAATGGGTGTGTTCCTTATCTTCTCCTCGTGTCTAAACTCTTCTCCATGGCTGGACGCACAAATAATATTCCTTTACGTGCTAAGGGGTATCTAGAGAGTGGGATAGGTTTAATAACTAACCTCACCCTATCGCGTACCCTAACCCTAACCCCTACCCTAACACTAACGCGTACCCTAATCCTAATCCGTACCCTAAACCGAGCCCTAACCTTAACACTAACCCTAACCCTAACCCATACCCTACGCCCTCCCCGAACCCCTCCCCGAACCCGTACCCTAAGCCGTACCCTAACCCTCACCCTAACCCTAACCCTAACCCTAAGCTACCCTTGACTACTTCTGCCTCCAATAGATTTCCTAAGCACTAGTGTTTAAGGAACAGTTTAAAAAGAGAATCCTAATGTGATTTCTTGATAATGGGAGTGTTCCTTATCTTCTCATAGTGTCTAAACTCTTCTCCATGGCTGGACCCCCAAATAATATTCCTTTACGTGCTAAGGGGTATCTAGAGAGTGGGATAGGTTTAATAACTACCCTCACCCTAACGCGTACCCTAACCCTAAACCTTACCCTAACACTAACGCGTACACTAATCCTAACCCGTAACCTAAACCGAGCCCTAAACCTAACACTAACCCTAACCCTAACCCTAACCCATACCCTACGCCCTACCCGAACAACTCCCTGAACCCGTAACCTAAGCCGTACCCTAACCCTCACCCTAACCCTAACCCTAACCCTAAGCTACCCTTGACTGCTTCTGCCTCCAATAGATTTCCTAAGCACTAGTGTTTTAAGGAACAGGTTAAAAAGAGAATCCTAATGTGATTTCTTGATAATGGGTGTGTTCCTTATCTTCTCCTAGTGTCTAAACTCTTCTCCATGTCTGGACCCCCAAATAATATTCCTTTACGTGCTAAGGGGTATCTAGAGAGTGGGATAGGTTTAATAACTACCCTCTCCCTAAAGCGTACCCTAAGCCTAAGCCCTACCCTAACCCTAACGCGTTCCCTAATCCTAACCCGTAACCTAAACCGAGCCCTAACCCTAACACTAGCCCTAACCCTAACCCTAACCCATACCCTACGCCCTACCCGAACCCCTCCCCGAACCCGTACCCTAAGCCGTACCCTAACCCTCACCCTAACCCTAACCCTAACCCTAAGCTACCCTTGACTGCTTCTGCCTCCAAAAGATTTCCTAAGCACTAGTGTTTTAAGGAACAGCTTAAAAAGAGAATCCTAATGTGATTTCTTGATAATGGGTGTGTTCCTTATCTTCTACTCGTGTCTAAACCCTTCTCCATGGCTGGACCCCCAAATAATATTCCTTTACGTGCTAAGGGGTATCTAGAGAGTGTGATAGGTTTAATAATTACCCTCACCCTAACGCGTACCCTAACCCTAACCCCTACCCTAACCCTAACGCGTACCCTAATCCTAACCCGTACCCTAACCCGAGCCCTAACCCTAACACTAAACCTAACCCTAAACCATACCCTACGCCCTACCCGAACGCCTCCCCGAACCCGTACCCTAAGCCGTACCCTAACCCTCACCGTGACCCTTACCCTAACCCTAAGCTACCCTTGACTGCTTCTGCCTCCAATAGATTTCCTAAGCACTAGTGTTTTAAGGAACAGGTTAAAAAGAGAATCCTAATGTGATTTCGTGATAATGGGTTTGTTCCTTATCTTCTCCTAGTGTCTAAACACTTCTCCATAGCTGGACCCCCAAATAATATTCCTTTACGTGCTAGGGGGTATCTAGAGCGTGGGATAGGTTTAATAACTACCCTCACCCTAACGCGTACCCTAACCCTAACACCTACCCTAACCCTAACGCGTAACCTAATCCTAACCCGTAACCTAAACCGAGCCCTAACCCTAACACTAACCCTACCCCTAACCCTAACCCATACCCTACGCCCTACCCGAACCCCTCCCCGAACCCGTACCCTAAGCCGTACCCTAAACCTAACCCTAACCCTAAGCTACCCTTGACTGCTTCTGCCTCCAATAGATTTCCTAAGCACTAGTGTTTTAAGGAACAGGTTAAAAAGAGAATCCTAATGTGATTTCTTGATAATGGGTGTGTTCCTTATCTTCTCCTCGTGTCTAAACTCTTCTCCATGGCTGGACCCCCAAATAATATTCCTTTACGTGCTCAGGGGTATCTAGAGAGTGGGATAGGTTTAATAACAACCCTCACCCTAACGCGTACCCGAACCCTAAACCCTACCCTAACCCTAACGCGTACCCTAATCCTAACCCGTACCCTAAACCGAGCCCTAACCTTAACACTAACCCTAACCCTAACCCTAACCCATACCCTACGCCCTACCCGAACCCCTCCCCGAACCCGTACCCTAAGCCATACCCTAACCCTCACCCTAACCCTAAACCTAACCCTAAGCTACCCTTGACTGCTTCTGCCTCCAATGGATTTCCTAAGCAGTAGTGTTTTAAGGAACAGGTTAAAAAGAGAATCCTAATGTGATTTCTTGATAATGGGTGTGTTCCTTATCTTCTCCTAGTGTCTAAACTCTTCTCCATGGCTGGACCCCCAAATAATATTCCTTTACGTGCTAAGGGTTATCTAGAGAGTGGGATAGGTTTAATAAGTAACCTCACCCTATCGCATACCCTAACCCTAACCCCTACCCTAACCCTAACGTGTACCCTAATCCTAACCCGTACCATAAACCGAGCCCTAACTCTAACACTAACACTAACCCTAACCCTAACCCATACCCTACGCCCTACGCGAACCCCTCCCCGAACCCGTACCCTAAGCCGTACCCTAACCCTAACCCTAACCCTAAGCTACCCTTGACTGCTTCTGCCTCCAATAGATTTCCTAAGTACTAGTTTTTTAAGGAACAGGTTAAAAAGAGAATCCTAATGTGATTTCTTGATAATGGGTGTGTTCCTTATCTTCTCCTCGTGTCTAAACTCTTCTCCATGGCTGGACGCCCAAATAATATTCCTTTACGTGCTAAGGGGTATCTAGAGAGTGGGATAGGTTTAATAACTAACCTCACCCTATCGCGTACCCTAACCCTAACCCCTACCCTAACACTAACGCGTACCCTAATCCTAATCTGTACCCTAAACCGAGCCCTAACCTTAACACTAACCCTAACCCTAACCCATACCCTACGCCCTCCCCGAACCCCTCCCCGAACCCGTACCCTAAGCCGTACCCTAACCCTCACCCTAACCCTAACCCTAACCCTAAGCTACCCTTGACTACTTCTGCCTCCAATAGATTTCCTAAGCACTAGTGTTTTAAGGAACAGTTTAAAAAGAGAATCCTAATGTGATTTCTTGATAATGGGAGTGTTCCTTATCTTCTCATAGTGTCTAAACTCTTCTCCATGGCTGGACCCCCAAATAATATTCCTTTACGTGCTAAGGGGTATCTAGAGAGTGGGATAGGTTTAATAACTACCCTCACCCTAACGCGTACCCTAACCCTAAACCCTACCCTAACACTAACGCGTACACTAATCCTAACCCGTAACCTAAACCGAGCCCTAAACCTAACACTAACCCTAACCCTAACCCTAACCCATACCCTACGCCCTACCCGAACAACTCCCTGAACCCGTAACCTAAGCCGTACCCTAACCCTCACCCTAACCCTAACCCTAACCCTAAGCTACCCTTGACTGCTTCTGCCTCCAATAGATTTCCTAAGCACTAGTGTTTTAAGGAACAGGTTAAAAAGAGAATCCTAATGTGATTTCTTGATAATGGGTGTGTTCCTTATCTTCTCCTAGTGTCTAAACTCTTCTCCATGTCTGGACCCCCAAATAATATTCCTTTACGTGCTAAGGGGTATCTAGAGAGTGGGATAGGTTTAATAACTACCCTCTCCCTAAAGCGTACCCTAAGCCTAAGCCCTACCCTAACCCTAACGCGTACCCTAATCCTAACCCGTAACCTAAACCGAGCCCTAACCCTAACACTAGCCCTAACCCTAACCCTAACCCATACCCTACGCCCTACCCGAACCCCTCCCCGAACCTGTACCCTAAGCCGTACCCTAACCCTCACCCTAACCCTAACCCTAACCCTAAGCTACCCTTGACTGCTTCTGCCTCCAAAAGATTTCCTAAGCACTAGTGTTTTAAGGAACAGCTTAAAAAGAGAATCCTAATGTGATTTCTTGATAATGGGTGTGTTCCTTATCTTCTACTCGTGTCTAAACCCTTCTCCATGGCTGGACCCCCAAATAATATTCCTTTACGTGCTAAGGGGTATCTAGAGAGTGTGATAGGTTTAATAATTACCCTCACCCTAACGCGTACCCTAAACCTAACCCCTACCCTAACCCTAACGCGTACCCTAATCCTAACCCGTACCCTAACCCGAGCCCTAACCCTAACACTAAACCTAACCCTAAACCATACCCTACGCCCTACCCGAACGCCTCCCCGAACCCGTACCCTAAGCCGTACCCTAACCCTCACCGTGACCCTTACCCTAACCCTAAGCTACCCTTGACTGCTTCTGCCTCCAATAGATTTCCTAAGCACTAGTGTTTTAAGGAACAGGTTAAAAAGAGAATCCTAATGTGATTTCGTGATAATGGGTTTGTTCCTTATCTTCTCCTAGTGTCTAAACACTTCTCCATAGCTGGACCCCCAAATAATATTCCTTTACGTGCTAGGGGGTATCTAGAGCGTGGGATAGGTTTAATAACTACCCTCACCCTAACGCGTACCCTAACCCTAACACCTACCCTAACCCTAACGCGTAACCTAATCCTAACCCGTACCCTAAACCGAGCCCTAACCCTAACACTAACCCTACCCCTAACCCTAACCCATACCCTACGCCCTACCCGAACCCCTCCCCGAACCCGTACCCTAAGCCGTACCCTAAACCTAACCCTAACCCTAAGCTACCCTTGACTGCTTCTGCCTCCAATAGATTTCCTAAGCACTAGTGTTTTAAGGAACAGGTTAAAAAGAGAATCCTAATGTGATTTCTTGATAATGGGTGTGTTCCTTATCTTCTCCTCGTGTCTAAACTCTTCTCCATGGCTGGACCCCCAAATAATATTCCTTTACGTGCTCAGGGGTATCTAGAGAGTGGGATAGGTTTAATAACAACCCTCACCCTAACGCGTACCCGAACCCTAAACCCTACCCTAACCCTAACGCGTACCCTAATCCTAACCCGTACCCTAAACCGAGCCCTAACCTTAACACTAACCCTAACCCTAACCCTAACCCATACCCTACGCCCTACCCGAACCCCTCCCCGAACCCGTACCCTAAGCCATACCCTAACCCTCACCCTAACCCTAAACCTAACCCTAAGCTACCCTTGACTGCTTCTGCCTCCAATGGATTTCCTAAGCAGTAGTGTTTTAAGGAACAGGTTAAAAAGAGAATCCTAATGTGATTTCTTGATAATGGGTGTGTTCCTTATCTTCTCCTAGTGTCTAAACTCTTCTCCATGGCTGGACCCCCAAATAATATTCCTTTACGTGCTAAGGGGTATCTAGAGAGTGGGATAGGTTTAATAACTAACCTCACCCTATCGCGTACCCTAACCCTAACCCCTACCCTAACACTAACGCGTACCCTAATCCTAACCCGTACCCTAAACCGAGCCCTAACCCTAACACTAACCCTAACCCTAACCCTAACCCATACCCTATGCCCTACCCGAACGCCTCCCCGAAACCGTACCCTAAGCCGTACCCTAACCCTCCCCCTCACCCTTACCCTAACCCTAAGCTACCCTTGACTGCTTCTGCCTCCAATAGATTTCCTAAGCACTAGTGTTTTAAGGAACAAGTTAAAAAGAGAATCCTAATGTGATTTCTTGATAATGGGTGTGTTCCTTATCTTCTCCTAGTGTCTAAGCTCTTCTCCATGCCTGGACCCCCAAATAATATTCCTTTACGTGCTAAGGGGTATCTAGAGAGTGGGATAGCTTTAATAACTACTCTCACCCTAAAGCGTACCCTAACCCTAACCCCTACCCTAACACTAACGCGTACCCTAATCCTAACCCGTACCCTAAACCGAGCCCTAACCCTAACACTAACCCTAACCCTAACCCTAACCCATACCCTACGCCCTACCCGAACCCCTCCCCGAACCCGTACCCTAAGCCGTACCCTAACCCTAACCCTAACCCTAAGCTACCCTTGACTGCTTCTGCCTCCAATAGATTTCCTAAGTACTAGTTTTTTAAGGAACAGGTTAAAAAGAGAATCCTAATGTGATTTCTTGATAATGGGTGTGTTCCTTATCTTCTCCTCGTGTCTAAACTCTTCTCCATGGCTGGACGCACAAATAATATTCCTTTACGTGCTAAGGGGTATCTAGAGAGTGGGATAGGTTTAATAACTAACCTCACCCTATCGCGTACCCTAACCCTAACCCCTACCCTAACACTAACGCGTACCCTAATCCTAATCCGTACCCTAAACCGAGCCCTAACCTTAACACTAACCCTAACCCTAACCCATACCCTACGCCCTCCCCGAACCCCTCCCCGAACCCGTACCCTAAGCCGTACCCTAACCCTCACCCTAACCCTAACCCTAACCCTAAGCTACCCTTGACTACTTCTGCCTCCAATAGATTTCCTAAGCACTAGTGTTTTAAGGAACAGTTTAAAAAGAGAATCCTAATGTGATTTCTTGATAATGGGAGTGTTCCTTATCTTCTCATAGTGTCTAAACTCTTCTCCATGGCTGGACCCCCAAATAATATTCCTTTACGTGCTAAGGGGTATCTAGAGAGTGGGATAGGTTTAATAACTACCCTCACCCTAACGCGTACCCTAACCCTAAACCCTACCCTAACACTAACGCGTACACTAATCCTAACCCGTAACCTAAACCGAGCCCTAAACCTAACACTAACCCTAACCCTAACCCTAACCCATACCCTACGCCCTACCCGAACAACTCCCTGAACCCGTAACCTAAGCCGTACCCTAACCCTCACCCTAACCCTAACCCTAACCCTAAGCTACCCTTGACTGCTTCTGCCTCCAATAGATTTCCTAAGCACTAGTGTTTTAAGGAACAGGTTAAAAAGAGAATCCTAATGTG
Organism: Balaenoptera acutorostrata; assembly: GCF_949987535.1. Taxonomy (NCBI): domain Eukaryota; kingdom Metazoa; phylum Chordata; class Mammalia; order Artiodactyla; family Balaenopteridae; genus Balaenoptera; species Balaenoptera acutorostrata. Next base: position 9,789 of record NW_026646736.1, read on the forward strand.
ATTTCTTGATAATGGGTGTGTTCCTTATCTTCTCCTAGTGTCTAAACTCTTCTCCATGTCTGGACCCCCAAATAATATTCCTTTACGTGCTAAGGGGTATCTAGAGAGTGGGATAGGTTTAATAACTACCCTCTCCCTAAAGCGTACCCTAAGCCTAAGCCCTACCCTAACCCTAACGCGTTCCCTAATCCTAACCCGTAACCTAAACCGAGCCCTAACCCTAACACTAGCCCTAACCCTAACCCTAACCCATACCCTACGCCCTACCCGAACCCCTCCCCGAACCCGTACCCTAAGCCGTACCCTAACCCTCACCCTAACCCTAACCCTAACCCTAAGCTACCCTTGACTGCTTCTGCCTCCAAAAGATTTCCTAAGCACTAGTGTTTTAAGGAACAGCTTAAAAAGAGAATCCTAATGTGATTTCTTGATAATGGGTGTGTTCCTTATCTTCTACTCGTGTCTAAACCCTTCTCCATGGCTGGACCCCCAAATAATATTCCTTTACGTGCTAAGGGGTATCTAGAGAGTGTGATAGGTTTAATAATTACCCTCACCCTAACGCGTACCCTAACCCTAACCCCTACCCTAACCCTAACGCGTACCCTAATCCTAACCCGTACCCTAACCCGAGCCCTAACCCTAACACTAAACCTAACCCTAAACCATACCCTACGCCCTACCCGAACGCCTCCCCGAACCCGTACCCTAAGCCGTACCCTAACCCTCACCGTGACCCTTACCCTAACCCTAAGCTACCCTTGACTGCTTCTGCCTCCAATAGATTTCCTAAGCACTAGTGTTTTAAGGAACAGGTTAAAAAGAGAATCCTAATGTGATTTCGTGATAATGGGTTTGTTCCTTATCTTCTCCTAGTGTCTAAACACTTCTCCATAGCTGGACCCCCAAATAATATTCCTTTACGTGCTAGGGGGTATCTAGAGCGTGGGATAGGTTTAATAACTACCCTCACCCTAACGCGTACCCTAACCCTAACACCTACCCTAACCCTAACGCGTAACCTAATCCTAACCCGTAACCTAAACCGAGCCCTAACCCTAACACTAACCCTACCCCTAACCCTAACCCATACCCTACGCCCTAACCGAACCCCTCCCCGAACCCCTCCCCGAACCCGTACCCTAAGCCGTACCCTAAACCTAACCCTAACCCTAAGCTACCCTTGACTGCTTCTGCCTCCAATAGATTTCCTAAGCACTAGTGTTTTAAGGAACAGGTTAAAAAGAGAATCCTAATGTGATTTCTTGATAATGGGTGTGTTCCTTATCTTCTCCTCGTGTCTAAACTCTTCTCCATGGCTGGACCCCCAAATAATATTCCTTTACGTGCTCAGGGGTATCTAGAGAGTGGGATAGGTTTAATAACAACCCTCACCCTAACGCGTACCCGAACCCTAAACCCTACCCTAACCCTAACGCGTACCCTAATCCTAACCCGTACCCTAAACCGAGCCCTAACCTTAACACTAACCCTAACCCTAACCCTAAACCATACCCTACGCCCTACCCGAACCCCTCCCCGAACCCGTACCCTAAGCCATACCCTAACCCTCACCCTAACCCTAAACCTAACCCTAAGCTACCCTTGACTGCTTCTGCCTCCAATGGATTTCCTAAGCAGTAGTGTTTTAAGGAACAGCTTAAAAAGAGAATCCTAATGTGATTTCGTGATAATGGGTGTGTTCCTTATCTTCTCCTAGTGTCTAAACTCTTCTCCATGGCTGGACCCACAAATAATATTCCTTTACGTGCTAAGGGGTATCTAAAGAGTGTGATAGGTTTAATAACTAACCTCACCCTATCGCGTACCCTAACCCTAACCCCTACCCTAACACTAACGCGTACCCTAATCCTAACCCGTACCCTAAACCGAGCCCTAACCCTAACACTAGCGCTAACCCTAACCCTAACCCATACCCTATGCCCTACCCGAACGCCTCCCCGACCCCGTACCCTAAGCCGTACCCTAACCCTCCCCCTCACCCTTACCCTAACCCTAAGCTACCCTTGACTGCTTCTGCCTCCAATAGATTTCCTAAGCACTAGTGTTTTAAGGAACAAGTTAAAAAGAGAATCCTAATGTGATTTCTTGATAATGGGTGTGTTCCTTATCTTCTCCTAGTGTCTAAGCTCTTCTCCATGCCTGGACCCCCAAATAATATTCCTTTACGTGCTAAGGGGTATCTAGAGAGTGGGATAGCTTTAATAACTACTCTCACCCTAAAGCGTACCCTAACCCTAACCCCTACCCTAACACTAACGCGTACCCTAATCCTAACCCGTACCCTAAACCGAGCCCTAACCCTAACACTAACCCTAACCCTAACCCTAACCCATACCCTACGCCCTACCCGAACCCCTCCCCGAACCCGTACCCTAAGCCGTACCCTAACCCTAACCCTAACCCTAAGCTACCCTTGACTGCTTCTGCCTCCAATAGATTTCCTAAGCACTAGTGTTTTAAGGAACAGGTTAAAAAGAGAATCCTAATGTGATTTCTTGATAATGGGTGTGTTCCTTATCTTCTCCTAGTGTCTAAACTCTTCTCCATGGCTGGACCCCCAAATAATATTCCTTTACGTGCTAAGGGGTATCTAGAGAGTGGGATAGGTTTAATAAGTAACCTCACCCTATCGCATACCCTAACCCTAACCCCTAACCTAACCCTAACGCGTACCCTAATCCTAACCCGTACCCTAAACCGAGCCCTAACCCAAACACTAACCCTAACCCTAACCCTATCCCATACCCTACGCCCTCCCCGAACCCCTCCCCGAACCCGTACCCTAAGCCGTACCCTAACCCTCACCCTAACCCTAACCCTAACCCTAAGCTACCCTTGACTGCTTCTGCCTCCAATAGATTTCCTAAGCACTAGTGTTTTAAGGAACAGGTTAAAAAGAGAATCCTAATGTGATTTCTTGATAATGGGTGTGTTCCTTATCTTCTCCTAGTGTCTAAACTCTTCTCCATGGCTGGACCCCCAAATAATATTCCTTTACGTGCTCGGCGGTATCTAGAGAGTGGGATAGGTTTAATAACTACCCTCACCCTAGTGCGTACCATAACCCTAACCCCTACCCTAACACTAACGCGTACACTAATCCTAACCCGTACCCTAAACCGAGCCCTAACCCTAACACTAGCCCTAACCCTAACCCTAACCCATACCCTACGCCCTACGCGAACCCCTCCCCAAACCCGTACCCTAAGCCGTACCCTAACCCTCACCCTCACACTAACACTAACCCTAAGCTACCCTTGACTGCTTCTGCCTCCAATAGATTTCCTAAGCACTAGTGTTTTAAGGAACAGGTTAAAAAGAGAATCCTAATGTGATTTCTTGATAATGGGTGTGTTCCTGATCTTCTCCTAGTGTCTAAACTCTTCTCCATGGCTGGACCCCCAAATAATATTCCTTTACGTGCTAAGGGTTATCTAGAGAGTGGGATAGGTTTAATAAGTAACCTCACCCTATCGCATACCCTAACCCTAACCCCTACCCTAACCCTAACGTGTACCCTAATCCTAACCCGTACCATAAACCGAGCCCTAACTCTAACACTAACCCTAACCCTAACCCTAACCCATACCCTACGCCCTACCCGAACCCCTCCCCGAACCCGTACCCTAAGCCGTACCCTAACCCTAAACCTAACCCTAAGCTACCCTTGACTGCTTCTGCCTCCAATAGATTTCCTAAGTACTAGTTTTTTAAGGAACAGGTTAAAAAGAGAATCCTAATGTGATTTCTTGATAATGGGTGTGTTCCTTATCTTCTCCTCGTGTCTAAACTCTTCTCCATGGCTGGACCCCCAAATAATATTCCTTTACGTGCTAAGGGGTATCTAGAGAGTGGGATAGGTTTAATAACTAACCTCACCCTATCGCGTACCCTAACCCTAACCCCTACCCTAACACTAACGCGTACTCTAATCCTAATCCGTACCCTAAACCGAGCCCTAACCTTAACACTAACCCTAACCCTAACCCATACCCTACGCCCTCCCCGAACCCCTCCCCGAACCCGTACCCTAAGCCGTACCCTAACCCTCACCCTAACCCTAACCCTAACCCTAAGCTACCCTTGACTACTTCTGCCTCCAATAGATTTCCTAAGCACTAGTGTTTTAAGGAACAGTTTAAAAAGAGAATCCTAATGTGATTTCTTGATAATGGGAGTGTTCCTTATCTTCTCCTCGTGTCTAAACTCTTCTCCATGGCTGGACCCCCAAATAATATTCCTTTACGTGCTAAGGGGTATCTAGAGAGTGGGATAGGTTTAATAAGTAACCTCACCCTATCGCATACCCTAACCCTAAACCCTACCCTAACACTAACGCGTACACTAATCCTAACCCGTAACCTAAACCGAGCCCTAAACCTAACACTAGCCCTAACCCTAACCCTAACCCATACCCTACGCCCTACCCGAACCCCTCCCCGAACCCGTACCCTAAGCCGTACCCTAACCCTCACCCTAACCCTAACCCTAACCCTAAGCTACCCTTGACTGCTTCTGCCTCCAAAAGATTTCCTAAGCACTAGTGTTTTAAGGAACAGCTTAAAAAGAGAATCCTAATGTGATTTCTTGATAATGGGTGTGTTCCTTATCTTCTCCTCGTGTCTAAACCCTTCTCCATGGCTGGACCCCCAAATAATATTCCTTTACGTGCTAAGGGGTATCTAGAGAGTGTGATAGGTTTAATAATTACCCTCACCCTAACGCGTACCCTAACCCTAACCCCTACCCTAACCCTAACGCGTACCCTAATCCTAACCCGTACCCTAAACCGAGCCCTAACCCTAACACTAAACCTAACCCTAAACCATACCCTACGCCCTACCCGAACGCCACACCGAACCCGTACCCTAAGCCGTACCCTAACCCTCACCCTCACCCTTACCCTACCCCTAAGCTACCCTTGACTGCTTCTGCCTCCAATAGATTTCCTAAGCACTAGTGTTTTAAGGAACAGGTTAAAAAGAGAATCCTAATGTGATTTCGTGATAATGGGTTTGTTCCTTATCTTCTCCTAGTGTCTAAACACTTCTCCATAGATGGATCCCCAAATAATATTCCTTTACGTGCTAGGGGGTATCTAGAGCGTGGGATAGGTTTAATAACTACCCTCACCCTAATGCGTACCCTAACCCTAACACCTACCCTAACCCTAACGCGTAACCTAATCCTAACCCGTACCCTAAACCGAGCCCTAACCCTAACACTAACCCTACCCCTAACCCTAACCCATACCCTACGCCCTACCCGAACCCCTCCCCGAACCCGTACCCTAAGCCGTACCCTAAACATAACCCTAAACCTAAGCTACCCTTGACTGCTTCTGCCTCCAATAGATTTCCTAAGCACTAGTGTTTTAAGGAACAGGTTAAAAAGAGAATCCTAATGTGATTTCTTGATAATGGGTGTGTTCCTTATCTTCTCCTCCTGTCTAAACTCTTCTCCATGGCTGGACACCCAAATAATATTCCTTTACGTGCTCAGGGGTATCTAGAGAGTGGGATAGGTTTAATAACAACCCTCACCCTAACGCGTACCCGAACCCTAAACCCTACCCTAACCCTAACGCGTACCCTAATCCTAACCCGTACCCTAAACCGAGCCCTAACCTTAACACTAACCCTAACCCCAACCCTAACCCATACCCTACGCCCTACCCGAACCCCTCCCCGAACCCGTACCCTAAGCCATACCCTAACCCTCACCCTAACCCTAAACCTAACCCTAAGCTACCCTTGACTGCTTCTGCCTCCAATGGATTTCCTAAGCACTAGTGTTTTAAGGAACAGGTTAAAAAGAGAATCCTAATGTGATTTCTTGATAATGGGTGTGTTCCTTATCTTCTCCTAGTGTCTAAACTCTTCTCCATGGCTGGACCCCCAAATAATATTCCTTTACGTGCTAATGGGTATCTAGAGAGTGGGATAGGTTTAATAACTAACCTCACCCTATCGCGTACCCTAACCCTAACCCCTACCCTAACACTAACGCGTACCCTAATCCTAACCCGTACCCTAAACCGAGCCCTAACCCTAACACTAACCCTAACCCTAACCCTAACCCATACCCTACGCCCTACCCGAACCCCTCCCCGAACCCGTACCCTAAGCCGTACCCTAACCCTCACCCTAACCCTAACCCTAACCCTAAGCTACCCTTGACTGCTTCTGCCTCCAATAGATTTCCTAAGCAATAGTGTTTTAAGGAACAGGTTAAAAAGAGAATCCTAATGTGATTTCGTGATAATGGGTGTGTTCCTTATCTTCTCCTAGTGTCTAAACTCTTCTCCATGGCTGGACCCACAAATAATATTCCTTTACGTGCTAAGGGGTATCTAAAGAGTGTGATAGGTTTAATAACTAACCTCACCCTATCGCGTACCCTAACCCTAACCCCTACCCTAACACTAACGCGTACCCTAATCCTAACCCGTATCCTAAACCGAGCCCTAACCCTAACACTAACCCTAACCCTAACCCTAAACCATACCCTACGCCCTACCCGAACCCCTCCCCGAACCCGTACCCTAAGCCGTACCCTAACCCTCACCCTCACCCTAACACTAACCCTAAGCTACCCTTGACTGCTTCTGCCTCCAATAGAATTCCTAAGCACTAGTGTTTTAAGGAACAGGTTAAAAAGAGAATCCTAATGTGATTTCTTGATAATGGGTGTGTTCCTTATCTTCTCCTAGTGTCTAAACTCTTCTCCATGGCTGGACCCCCAAATAATATTCCTTTACGTGCTAAGGGGTATCTAGAGAGTGGGATAGGTTTAATAACTAACCTCACCCTATCGCATACCCTAACCCTAACCCCTACCCTAACCCTAACGCGTACCCTAATCCTAACCCGTAACCTAAACCGAGCCGTAACCCTAACACTAGCCCTAACCCTAACCCTAACCCATACCCTACGCCCTACCCGAACCCCTCCCCGAACCCGTACCCTAAGCCGTACCCTAACCCTCACCCTAACTCTAACCCTAACCCTAAGCTACCCTTGATTGCTTCTGCCTCCAATAGATTTCCTAAGCACTAGTGTTTTAAGGAACAGGTTAAAAAGAGAATCCTAATGTGATTTCTTGATAATGGGTGTGTTCCTTATCTTCTCCTAGTGTCTAAACTCTTCTCCATGGCTGGACCCCCAAATAATATTCCTTTACGTGCTCGGCGGTATCTAGAGAGTGGGATAGGTTTAATAACTACCCTCACCCTAGTGCGTTCCATAACCCTAACCCCTACCCTAACACTAACGCGTACACTAATCCTAACCCGTACCCTAAACCGAGCCCTAACCCTAACACTAGCCCTAACCCTAACCCTAACCCATACCCTACGCCCTACGCGAACCCCTCCCCAAACCCGTACCCTAAGCCGTACCCTAACCCTCACCCTCACACTAACACTAACCCTAAGCTACCCTTGACTGCTTCTGCCTCCAATAGATTTCCTAAGCACTAGTGTTTTAAGGAACAGGTTAAAAAGAGAATCCTAATGTGATTTCTTGATAATGGGTGTGTTCCTGATCTTCTCCTAGTGTCTAAACTCTTCTCCATGGATGGACCCACAAATAATATTCCTTTACGTGCTAAGGGTTATCTAGAGAGTGGGATAGGTTTAATAAGTAACCTCACCCTATCGCATACCCTAACCCTAACCCCTACCCTAACCCTAACGTGTACCCTAATCCTAACCCGTACCATAAACCGAGCCCTAACTCTAACACTAACCCTAACCCTAACCCTAACCCATACCCTACGCCCTACCCGAACCCCTCCCCGAACCCGTACCCTAAGCCGTACCCTAACCCTCACCCTAACCCTAACCCTAACCCTAAGCTACCCTTGACTACTTCTGCCTCCAATAGATTTCCTAAGCACTAGTGTTTTAAGGAACAGTTTAAAAAGAGAATCCTAATGTGATTTCTTGATAATGGGAGTGTTCCTTATCTTCTCCTCGTGTCTAAACTCTTCTCCATGGCTGGACCCCCAAATAATATTCCTTTACGTGCTAAGGGGTATCTAGAGAGTGGGATAGGTTTAATAACTACCCTCACCCTAACGCGTACCCTAACCCTAAACCCTACCCTAACACTAACGCGTACACTAATCCTAACCCGTAACCTAAACCGAGCCCTAAACCTAACACTAACCCTAACCCTAACCCTAACCCATACCCTACGCCCTACACGAACAACTCCCTGAACCCGTAACCTAAGCCGTACCCTAACCCTCACCCTAACCCTAACCCTAACCCTAAGCTACCCTTGACTGCTTCTGCCTCCAATAGATTTCCTAAGCACTAGTGTTTTAAGGAACAGGTTAAAAAGAGAATCCTAATGTGATTTCTTGATAATGGGTGTGTTCCTTATCTTCTCCTAGTGTCTAAACTCTTCTCCATGTCTGGACCCCCAAATAATATTCCTTTACGTGCTAAGGGGTATCTAGAGAGTGGGATAGGTTTAATAACTACCCTCTCCCTAAAGCGTACCCTAAGCCTAACCCCTACCCTAACCCTAACGCGTACCCTAATCCTAACCCGTAACCTAAACCGAGCCCTAACCCTAACACTAACCCTAACCCTAACCCTAAACCATACCCTACGCCCTACCCGAATCCCTCCCCGAACCCGTACCCTAAGCCGTACCCTAACCCTCACCCTAACCCTAACCCTAACCCTAAGCTACCCTTGACTGCTTCTGCCTCCAAAAGATTTCCTAAGCACTAGTGTTTTAAGGAACAGCTTAAAAAGTGAATCCTAATGTGATTTCTTGATAATGGGTGTGTTCCTTATCTTCTCCTCGTGTCTAAACCCTTCTCCATGGCTGGACCCCCAAATAATATTCCTTTACGTGCTAAGGGGTATCTAGAGAGTGTGATAGGTTTAATAATTACCCTCACCTTAACGCGTACCATAACCCTAACCCCTACCCTAACCCTAACGCGTACCCTAATCCTAACCCGTACCCTAAACCGAGCCCTAACCCTAACACTAAACCTAACCCTAAACCATACCCTACGCCCTACCCGAACGCCACCCCGAACCCGTACCCTAAGCCGTACCCTAACCCTCACCCTCACCCTTACCCTACCCCTAAGCTACCCTTGACTGCTTCTGCCTCCAATAGATTTCCTAAGCACTAGTGTTTTAAGGAACAGGTTAAAAAGAGAATCCTAATGTGATTTCGTGATAATGGGTTTGTTCCTTATCTTCTCCTAGTGTCTAAACACTTCTCCATAGCTGGATCCCCAAATAATATTCCTTTACGTGCTAGGGGGTATCTAGAGCGTGGGATAGGTTTAATAACTACCCTCACCCTAACGCGTACCCTAACCCTAACACCTACCCTAACCCTAACGCGTAACCTAATCCTAACCCGTACCCTAAACCGAGCCCTAACCCTAACACTAACCCTACCCCTAACCCTAACCCATACCCTACGCCCTACCCGAACCCCTCCCCGAACCCGTACCCTAAGCCGTACCCTAAACATAACCCTAACCCTAAGCTACCCTTGACTGCTTCTGCCTCCAATAGATTTCCTAAGCACTAGTGTTTTAAGGAACAGGTTAAAAAGAGAATCCTAATGTGATTTCTTGATAATGGGTGTGTTCCTTATCTTCTCCTCGTGTCTAAACTCTTCTCCATGGCTGGACCCCCAAATAATATTCCTTTACGTGCTCAGGGGTATCTAGAGAGTGGGATAGGTTTAATAACAACCCTCACCCTAACGCGTACCCGAACCCTAAACCCTACCCTAACCCTAACGCGTACCCTAATCCTAACCCGTACCCTAAACCGAGCCCTAACCTTAACACTAACCCTAACCCTAACCCTAACCCATACCCTACGCCCTACCCGAACCCCTCCCCGAACCCGTACCCTAAGCCATACCCTAACCCTCACCCTAACCCTAAACCTAACCCTAAGCTACCCTTGACTGCTTCTGCCTCCAATGGATTTCCTAAGCACTAGTGTTTTAAGGAACAGGTTAAAAAGAGAATCCTAATGTGATTTCTTGATAATGGGTGTGTTCCTTATCTTCTCCTAGTGTCTAAACTCTTCTCCATGGCTGGACCCCCAAATAATATTCCTTTACGTGCTAAGGGGTATCTAGAGAGTGGGATAGGTTTAATAACTAACCTCACCCTATCGCGTACCCTAACCCTAACCCCTACCCTAACACTAACGCGTACCCTAATCCTAACCCGTACCCTAAACCGAGCCCTAACCCTAACACTAACCCTAACCCTAACCCTAACCCATACCCTACGCCCTACCCGAACCCCTCCCCGAACCCGTACCCTAAGCCGTACCCTAACCCTGACCCTAACCCTAACCCTAACCCTAAGCTACCCTTGACTGCTTCTGCCTCCAATAGATTTCCTAAGCAATAGTGTTTTAAGGAACAGGTTAAAAAGAGAATCCTAATGTGATTTCGTGATAATGGGTGTGTTCCTTATCTTCTCCTAGTGTCTAAACTCTTCTCCATGGCTGGACCCACAAATAATATTCCTTTACGTGCTAAGGGGTATCTAAAGAGTGTGATAGGTTTAATAACTAACCTCACCCTATCGCGTACCCTAACCCTAACCCCTACCCTAACACTAACGCGTACCCTAATCCTAACCCGTACCCTAAACCGAGCCCTAACCCTAACACTAACCCTAACCCTAACCCTAAACCATACCCTACGCCCTACCCGAACCCCTCCCCGAACCCGTACCCTAAGCCGTACCCTAACCCTCACCCTCACCCTAACACTAACCCTAAGCTACCCTTGACTGCTTCTGCCTCCAATAGAATTCCTAAGCACTAGTGTTTTAAGGAACAGGTTAAAAAGAGAATCCTAATGTGATTTCTTGATAATGGGTGTGTTCCTTATCTTCTCCTAGTGTCTAAACTCTTCTCCATGGCTGGACCCCCAAATAATATTCCTTTACGTGCTAAGCGGTATCTAGAGAGTGGGATAGGTTTAATAACTAACCTCACCCTATCGCATACCCTAACCCTAACCCCTACCCTAACCCTAACGCGTACCCTAATCCTAACCCGTAACCTAAACCGAGCCGTAACCCTAACACTAGCCCTAACCCTAACCCTAACCCATACCCTACGCCCTACCCGAACCCCTCCCCGAACCCGTACCCTAAGCCGTACCCTAACCCTCACCCTAACCCTAACCCTAACCCTAAGCTACCCTTGACTGCTTCTGCCTCCAATAGATTTCCTAAGCACTAGTGTTTTAAGGAACAGGTTAAAAAGAGAATCCTAATGTGATTTCTTGATAATGGGTGTGTTCCTTATCTTCTCCTCGTGTCTAAACCCTTCTCCATGGCTGGACCCCCAAATAATATTCCTTTACGTGCTAAGGGGTATCTAGGGAGTGGGATAGGTTTAATAACTACCCTCACCCTAACGCGTACCCTAACCCTAACCCCTACCCTAACCCTAACGCGTACCCTAATCCTAACCCGTACCCTAAACCGAGCCCTAACCCTAACACTAACCCTAACCCTAACCCTAACCCATACCCTACGCCCTACCCGAACCCCTCCCCGAACCCGTACCCTAAGCCGTACCCTAACCCTCACCCTAACTCTAACCCTAACCCTAAGCTACCCTTGATTGCTTCTGCCTCCAATAGATTTCCTAAGCACTAGTGTTTTAAGGAACAGGTTAAAAAGAGAATCCTAATGTGATTTCTTGATAATGGGTGTGTTCCTTATCTTCTCCTAGTGTCTAAACTCTTCTCCATGGCTGGACCCCCAAATAATATTCCTTTACGTGCTCGGCGGTATCTAGAGAGTGGGATAGGTTTAATAACTACCCTCACCCTAGTGCGTACCATAACCCTAACCCCTACCCTAACACTAACGCGTACACTAATCCTAACCCGTACCCTAAACCGAGCCCTAACCCTAACACTAGCCCTAACCCTAACCCTAACCCATACCCTACGCCCTACGCGAACCCCTCCCCAAAACCCGTACCCTAAGCCGTACCCTAACCCTCACCCTCACACTAACACTAACCCTAAGCTACCCTTGACTGCTTCTGCCTCCAATAGATTTCCTAAGCACTAGTGTTTTAAGGAACAGGTTAAAAAGAGAATCCTAATGTGATTTCTTGATAATGGGTGTGTCCCTGATCTTCTCCTAGTGTCTAAACTCTTCTCCATGGCTGGACCCCCAAATAATATTCCTTTACGTGCTAAGGGTTATCTAGAGAGTGGGATAGGTTTAATAAGTAACCTCACCCTATCGCATACCCTAACCCTAACCCCTACCCTAACACTAACGCGTACCCTAATCCCAATCCGTACCCTAAACCGAGCCCTAACCTTAACACTAACCCTAACCCTAACCCATACCCTACGCCCTCCCCGAACCCCTCCCCGAACCCGTACCCTAAGCCGTACCCTAACCCTCACCCTAACCCTAACCCTAACCCTAAGCTACCCTTGACTACTTCTGCCTCCAATAGATTTCCTAAGCACTAGTGTTTTAAGGAACAGTTTAAAAAGAGAATCCTAATGTGATTTCTTGATAATGGGAGTGTTCCTTATCTTCTCCTCGTGTCTAAACTCTTCTCCATGGCTGGACCCCCAAATAATATTCCTTTACGTGCTAAGGGGTATCTAGAGAGTGGGATAGGTTTAATAACTACCCTCACCCTAACGCGTACCCTAACCCTAAACCCTACCCTAACACTAACGCGTACACTAATCCTAACCCGTAACCTAAACCGAGCCCTAAACCTAACACTAACCCTAACCCTAACCCTAACCCATACCCTACGCCCTACACGAACAACTCCCTGAACCCGTAACCTAAGCCGTACCCTAACCCTCACCCTAACCCTAACCCTAACCCTAAGCTACCCTTGACTGCTTCTGCCTCCAATAGATTTCCTAAGCACTAGTGTTTTAAGGAACAGGTTAAAAAGAGAATCCTAATGTGATTTCTTGATAATGGGTGTGTTCCTTATCTTCTCCTAGTGTCTAAACTCTTCTCCATGTCTGGACCCCCAAATAATATTCCTTTACGTGCTAAGGGGTATCTAGAGAGTGTGATAGGTTTAATAATTACCCTCACCCTAACGCGTACCCTAACCCTAACCCCTACCCTAACCCTAACGCGTACCCTAATCCTAACCCGTACCCTAAACCGAGCCCTAACCCTAACACTAAACCTAACCCTAAACCATACCCTACGCCCTACCCGAACGCCACTCCGAACCCGTACCCTAAGCCGTACCCTAACCCTCACCCTCACCCTTACCCTACCCCTAAGCTACCCTTGACTGCTTCTGCCTCAAATAGATTTCCTAAGCACTAGTGTTTTAAGGAACAGGTTAAAAAGAGAATCCTAATGTGATTTCGTGATAATGGGTTTGTTCCTTATCTTCTCCTAGTGTCTAAACACTTCTCCATAGCTGGATCCCCAAATAATATTCCTTTACGTGCTAGGGGGTATCTAGAGCGTGGGATAGGTTTAATAACTACCCTCACCCTAACGCGTACCCTAACCCTAACACCTACCCTAACCCTAACGCGTAACCTAATCCTAACCCGTACCCTAAACCGAGCCCTAACCCTAACACTAACCCTACCCCTAACCCTAACCCATACCCTACGCCCTACCCGAACCCCTCCCCGAACCCGTACCCTAAGCCGTACCCTAAACATAACCCTAACCCTAAGCTACCCTTGACTGCTTCTGCTTCCAATAGATTTCCTAAGCACTAGTGTTTTAAGGAACAGGTTAAAAAGAGAATCCTAATGTGATTTCTTGATAATGGGTGTGTTCCTTATCTTCTCCTCGTGTCTAAACTCTTCTCCATGGCTGGACCCCCAAATAATATTCCTTTACGTGCTCAGGGGTATCTAGAGAGTGGGATAGGTTTAATAACAACCCTCACCCTAACGCGTACCCGAACCCTAAACCCTACCCTAACCCTAACGCGTACCCTAATCCTAACCCGTACCCTAAACCGAGCCCTAACCTTAACACTAACCCTAACCCTAACCCTAACCCATACCCTACGCCCTACCCGAACCCCTCCCCGAACCCGTACCCTAAGCCATACCCTAACCCTCACCCTAACCCTAAACCTAACCCTAAGCTACCCTTGACTGCTTCTGCCTCCAATGGATTTCCTAAGCACTAGTGTTTTAAGGAACAGGTTAAAAAGAGAATCCTAATGTGATTTCTTGATAATGGGTGTGTTCCTTATCTTCTCCTAGTGTCTAAACTCTTCTCCATGGCTGGACCCCCAAATAATATTCCTTTACGTGCTAAGGGGTATCTAGAGAGTGGGATAGGTTTAATAACTAACCTCACCCTATCGCGTACCCTAACCCTAACCCCTACCCTAACACTAACGCGTACCCTAATCCTAACCCGTACCCTAAACCGAGCCCTAACCCTAACACTAACCCTAACCCTAACCCTAACCCATACCCTACGCCCTACCCGAACCCCTCCCCGAACCCGTACCCTAAGCCGTACCCTAACCCTCACCCTAACCCTAACCCTAACCCTAAGCTACCCTTGACTGCTTCTGCCTCCAATAGATTTCCTAAGCAATAGTGTTTTAAGGAACAGGTTAAAAAGAGAATCCTAATGTGATTTCGTGATAATGGGTGTGTTCCTTATCTTCTCCTAGTGTCTAAACTCTTCTCCATGGCTGGACCCACAAATAATATTCCTTTACGTGCTAAGGGGTATCTAAAGAGTGTGATAGGTTTAATAACTAACCTCACCCTATCGCGTACCCTAACCCTAACCCCTACCCTAACACTAACGCGTACCCTAATCCTAACCCGTACCCTAAACCGAGCCCTAACCCTAACACTAACCCTAACCCTAACCCTAAACCATACCCTACGCCCTACCCGAACCCCTCCCCGAACCCGTACCCTAAGCCGTACCCTAACCCTCACCCTCACCCTAACACTAACCCTAAGCTACCCTTGACTGCTTCTGCCTCCAATAGAATTCCTAAGCACTAGTGTTTTAAGGAACAGGTTAAAAAGAGAATCCTAATGTGATTTCTTGATAATGGGTGTGTTCCTTATCTTCTCCTAGTGTCTAAACTCTTCTCCATGGCTGGACCCCCAAATAATATTCCTTTACGTGCTAAGGGGTATCTAGAGAGTGGGATAGGTTTAATAACTAACCTCACCCTATCGCATACCCTAACCCTAACCCCTACCCTAACCCTAACGCGTACCCTAATCCTAACCCGTAACCTAAACCGAGCCGTAACCCTAACACTAGCCCTAACCCTAACCCTAACCCATACCCTACGCCCTACCCGAACCCCTCCCCGAACCCGTACCCTAAGCCGTACCCTAACCCTCACCCTAACCCTAACCCTAACCCTAAGCTACCCTTGACTGCTTCTGCCTCCAATAGATTTCCTAAGCACTAGTGTTTTAAGGAACAGGTTAAAAAGAGAATCCTAATGTGATTTCTTGATAATGGGTGTGTTCCTTATCTTCTCCTCGTGTCTAAACCCTTCTCCATGGCTGGACCCCCAAATAATATTCCTTTACGTGCTAAGGGGTATCTAGGGAGTGGGATAGGTTTAATAACTACGCTCACCCTAACGCGTACCCTAACCCTAACCCCTACCCTAACCCTAACGCGTACCCTAATCCTAACCCGTACCCTAAACCGAGCCCTAACCCTAACACTAACCCTAACCCTAACCCTAACCCATACCCTACGCCCTACCCGAACCCCTCCCCGAACCCGTACCCTAAGCCGTACCCTAACCCTCACCCTAACTCTAACCCTAACCCTAAGCTACCCTTGATTGCTTCTGCCTCCAATAGATTTCCTAAGCACTAGTGTTTTAAGGAACAGGTTAAAAAGAGAATCCTAATGTGATTTCTTGATAATGGGTGTGTTCCTTATCTTCTCCTAGTGTCTAAACTCTTCTCCATGGCTGGACCCCCAAATAATATTCCTTTACGTGCTCGGCGGTATCTAGAGAGTGGGATAGGTTTAATAACTACCCTCACCCTAGTGCGTACCATAACCCTAACCCCTACCCTAACACTAACGCGTACACTAATCCTAACCCGTACCCTAAACCGAGCCCTAACCCTAACACTAGCCCTAACCCTAACCCTAACCCATACCCTACGCCCTACGCGAACCCCTCCCCAAACCCGTACCCTAAGCCGTACCCTAACCCTCACCCTCACACTAACACTAACCCTAAGCTACCCTTGACTGCTTCTGCCTCCAATAGATTTCCTAAGCACTAGTGTTTTAAGGAACAGGTTAAAAAGAGAATCCTAATGTGATTTCTTGATAATGGGTGTGTTCCTGATCTTCTCCTAGTGTCTAAACTCTTCTCCATGGCTGGACCCCCAAATAATATTCCTTTACGTGCTAAGGGTTATCTAGAGAGTGGGATAGGTTTAATAAGTAACCTCACCCTATCGCATACCCTAACCCTAACCCCTACCCTAACACTAACGCGTACCCTAATCCCAATCCGTACCCTAAACCGAGCCCTAACCTTAACACTAACCCTAACCCTAACCCATACCCTACGCCCTCCCCGAACCCCTCCCCGAACCCGTACCCTAAGCCGTACCCTAACCCTCACCCTAACCCTAACCCTAACCCTAAGCTACCCTTGACTACTTCTGCCTCCAATAGATTTCCTAAGCACTAGTGTTTTAAGGAACAGTTTAAAAAGAGAATCCTAATGTGATTTCTTGATAATGGGAGTGTTCCTTATCTTCTCCTTGTGTCTAAACTCTTCTCCATGGCTGGACCCCCAAATAATATTCCTTTACGTGCTAAGGGGTATCTAGAGAGTGGGATAGGTTTAATAACTACCCTCACCCTAACGCGTACCCTAACCCTAAACCCTACCCTAACACTAACGCGTACACTAATCCTAACCCGTAACCTAAACCGAGCCCTAAACCTAACACTAACCCTAACCCTAACCCTAACCCATACCCTACGCCCTACACGAACAACTCCCTGAACCCGTAACCTAAGCCGTACCCTAACCCTCACCCTAACCCTAACCCTAACCCTAAGCTACCCTTGACTGCTTCTGCCTCCAATAGATTTCCTAAGCACTAGTGTTTTAAGGAACAGGTTAAAAAGAGAATCCTAATGTGATTTCTTGATAATGGGTGTGTTCCTTATCTTCTCCTAGTGTCTAAACTCTTCTCCATGTCTGGACCCCCAAATAATATTCCTTTACGTGCTAAGGGGTATCTAGAGAGTGTGATAGGTTTAATAATTACCCTCACCCTAACGCGTACCCTAACCCTAACCCCTACCCTAACCCTAACGCGTACCCTAATCCTAACCCGTACCCTAAACCGAGCCCTAACCCTAACACTAAACCTAACCCTAAACCATACCCTACGCCCTACCCGAACGCCACCCCGAACCCGTACCCTAAGCCGTACCCTAACCCTCACCCTCACCCTTACCCTACCCCTAAGCTACCCTTGACTGCTTCTGCCTCAAATAGATTTCCTAAGCACTAGTGTTTTAAGGAACAGGTTAAAAAGAGAATCCTAATGTGATTTCGTGATAATGGGTTTGTTCCTTATCTTCTCCTAGTGTCTAAACACTTCTCCATAGCTGGATCCCCAAATAATATTCCTTTACGTGCTAGGGGGTATCTAGAGCGTGGGATAGGTTTAATAACTACCCTCACCCTAACGCGTACCCTAACCCTAACACCTACCCTAACCCTAACGCGTAACCTAATCCTAACCCGTACCCTAAACCGAGCCCTAACCCTAACACTAACCCTACCCCTAACCCTAACCCATACCCTACGCCCTACCCGAACCCCTCCCCGAACCCGTACCCTAAGCCGTACCCTAAACATAACCCTAACCCTAAGCTACCCTTGACTGCTTCTGCCTCCAATAGATTTCCTAAGCACTAGTGTTTTAAGGAACAGGTTAAAAAGAGAATCCTAATGTGATTTCTTGATAATGGGTGTGTTCCTTATCTTCTCCTCGTGTCTAAACTCTTCTCCATGGCTATACCCCCAAATAATATTCCTTTACGTGCTCAGGGGTATCTAGAGAGTGGGATAGGTTTAATAACAACCCTCACCCTAACGCGTACCCGAACCCTAAACCCTACCCTAACCCTAACGCGTACCCTAATCCTAACCCGTACCCTAAACCGAGCCCTAACCTTAACACTAACCCTAACCCTAACCCTAACCCATACCCTACGCCCTACCCGAACCCCTCCCCGAACCTGTACCCTAAGCCATACCCTAACCCTCACCCTAACCCTAAACCTAACCCTAAGCTACCCTTGACTGCTTCTGCCTCCAATGGATTTCCTAAGCACTAGTGTTTTAAGGAACAGGTTAAAAAGAAAATCCTAATGTGATTTCTTGAAAATGGGTGTGTTCCTTATCTTCTCCTAGTGTCTAAACTCTTCTCCATGGCTGGACCCCCAAATAATATTCCTTTACGTGCTAAGGGGTATCTAGAGAGTGGGATAGGTTTAATAACTAACCTCACCCTATCGCGTACCCTAACCCTAACCCCTACCCTAACACTAACGCGTACCCTAATCCTAACCCGTACCCTAAACCGAGCCCTAACCCTAACACTAACCCTAACCCTAACCCTAACCCATACCCTACGCCCTACCCGAACCCCTCCCCGAACCCGTACCCTAAGCCGTACCCTAACCCTCACCCTAACCCTAACCCTAACCCTAAGCTACCCTTGACTGCTTCTGCCTCCAATAGATTTCCTAAGCAATAGTGTTTTAAGGAACAGGTTAAAAAGAGAATCCTAATGTGATTTCGTGATAATGGGTGTGTTCCTTATCTTCTCCTAGTGTCTAAACTCTTCTCCATGGCTGGACCCACAAATAATATTCCTTTACGTGCTAAGGGGTATCTAAAGAGTGTGATAGGTTTAATAACTAACCTCACCCTATCGCGTACCCTAACCCTAACCCCTACCCTAACACTAACGCGTACCCTAATCCTAACCCGTACCCTAAACCGAGCCCTAACCCTAACACTAACCCTAACCCTAACCCTAAACCATACCCTACGCCCTACCCGAACCCCTCCCCGAACCCGTACCCTAAGCCGTACCCTAACCCTCACCCTCACCCTAACACTAACCCTAAGCTACCCTTGACTGCTTCTGCCTCCAATAGAATTCCTAAGCACTAGTGTTTTAAGGAACAGGTTAAAAAGAGAATCCTAATGTGATTTCTTGATAATGGGTGTGTTCCTTATCTTCTCCTAGTGTCTAAACTCTTCTCCATGGCTGGACCCCCAAATAATATTCCTTTACGTGCTAAGGGGTATCTAGAGAGTGGGATAGGTTTAATAACTACCCTCACCCTAACGCGTACCCTAACCCTAACCCCTACCCTAACCCTAACGCGTACCCTAATCCTAACCCGTACCCTAAACCGAGCCCTAACCCTAACACTAGCGCTAACCCTAACCCTAACCCATACCCTATGCCCTACCCGAACGCCTCCCCGAACCCGTACCCTAAGCCGTACCCTAACCCTCCCCCTCACCCTTACCCTAACCCTAAGCTACCCTTGACTGCTTCTGCCTCCAATAGATTTCCTAAGCACTAGTGTTTTAAGGAACAAGTTAAAAAGAGAATCCTAATGTGATTTCTTGATAATGGGTGTGTTCCTTATCTTCTCCTAGTGTCTAAGCTCTTCTCCATGGCTGGAACCCCAAATAATATTCCTTTACGTGCTAAGGGGTATCTAGAGAGTGGGATAGCTTTAATAACTACTCTCACCCTAAAGCGTACCCTAACCCTAACCCCTACCCTAACCCTAACGCGTACCCTAATCCTAACCCGTACCCTAAACCGAGCCCTAACCCTAACACTAACCCTAACCCTAACCCTAACCCTAACCCATACCCTACGCCCTACCCTAACCCCTCCCCGAACCCGTACCCTATGCCGTACCCTAACCCTCACCCTAACTCTAACTCTAACCCTAAGCTACCCTTGATTGCTTCTGCCTCCAATAGATTTCCTAAGCACTAGTGTTTTAAGGAACAGGTTAAAAAGAGAATCCTAATGTGATTTCTTGATAATGGGTGTGTTCCTGATCTTCTCCTAGTGTCTAAACTCTTCTCCATGGCTGGACCCCCAAATAATATTCCTTTACGTGCTCAGGGGTATCTAGAGAGTGGGATAGGTTTAATAACTACCCTCACCCTAGTGCGTACCATAACCCTAACCCCTACCCTAACACTAACGCGTACCCTAATCCTAACCCGTACCCTAAACCGAGCCCTAACCCTAACACTAACCCTAACCCATACCCTACGCCCTACCCGAACCCCTCCCCGAACCCGTACCCTAAGCCGTACCCTAACCCTAACCCTAACCCTAAGCTACCCTTGACTGCTTCTGCCTCCAATAGATTTCCTAAGCACTAGTGTTTTAAGGAACAGGTTAAAAAGAGAATCCTAATGTGATTTCTTGATAATGGGTGTGTTCCTTATCTTCTCCTAGTGTCTAAACTCTTCTCCATGGCTGGACCCCCAAATAATATTCCTTTACGTGCTAAGGGGTATCTAGAGAGTGGGATAGGTTTAATAAATAACCTCACCCTATCGCATACCCTAACCCTAACCCCTACCCTAACCCTAACGCGTACCCTAATCCTAACCCGTACCCTAAACCGAGCCCTAACCCAAACACTAACCCTAACCCTAACCCTATCCCATACCCTACGCCCTACCCGAACCCCTCCCCGAACCCGTACCCTAAGCCGTACCCTAAACCTCACCCTAACCCTAACCCTAACCCTAAGCTACCCTTGACTGCTTCTGCCTCCAATAGATTTCCTAAGCAATAGTGTTTTAAGGAACAGGTTAAAAAGAGAATCCTAATGTGATTTCGTGATAATGGGTGTGTTCCTTATCTTCTCCTAGTGTCTAAACTCTTCTCCATGGCTGGACCCACAAATAATATTCCTTTACGTGCTAAGGGGTATCTAAAGAGTGTGATAGGTTTAATAACTAACCTCACCCTATCGCGTACCCTAACCCTAACCCCTACCCTAACACTAACGCGTACCCTAATCCTAACCCGTACCCTAAACCGAGCCCTAACCCTAACACTAACCCTAACCCTAACCCTAAACCATACCCTACGCCCTACCCGAACCCCTCCCCGAACCCGTACCCTAAGCCGTACCCTAACCCTAACCCTAAACCTAAGCTACCCTTGACTGCTTCTGCCTCCAATAGATTTCTTAAGCACTAGTGTTTTAAGGAACAGGTTAAAAAGAGAATCCTAATGTGATTTCTTGATAATGGGTGTGTTCCTTATCTTCTCCTCGTGTCTAAACTCTTCTCCATGGCTGGACCCCCAAATAATATTCCTTTACGTGCTCAGGGATATCTAGAGAGTGGGATAGGTTTAATAACAACCCTCACCCTAACGCGTACCCTAACCCTAACCCCTACCCTAACCCTAACGCGTACCCTAATCCTAACCCGTACCGTAAACCGAGCCCTAACCCTAACACTAACCCTAACCCTAACCCTAAACCATACCCTACGCCCTACCCGAACCCCTCCCCGAACCCGTACCCTAAGCCGTACCCTAACCCTAACCCTATCCCTAAGCTACCCTTGACTGCTTCTGCCTCCAATAGATTTCCTAAGCACTAGTGTTTTAAGGAACAGGTTAAAAAGAGAATCCTAATGTGATTTCTTGATAATGGGTGTGTTCCTTATCTTCTCCTAGTGTCTAAACTCTTCTCCATGGCTGGACCCCCAAATAATATTCCTTTACGTGCTAAGGGGTATCTAGAGAGTGGGATAGTTTTAATAACTAACCTCACCCTATCGCGTACCCTAACCCTAACACCTACCCTAACACTAACGCGTACCCTAATCCTAACCCGTACCCTAAACCGAGCCCTAACCCTAACACTAACCCTAACCCTAACCCTAAACCATACCCTACGCCCTACACGAACCCCTCCCCGAACCCGTACCCTAAGCCGTACCCTAACCCTCACCCTCACCCTAACCCTAACCCTAAGCTACCCTTGACTGCTTCTGCCTCCAATAGAATTCCTAAGCACTAGTGTTTTAAGGAACAGGTTAAAAAGAGAATCCTAATGTGATTTCTTGATAATGGGTGTGTTCCTTATCTTCTCCTAGTGTCTAAACTCTTCTCCATGGCTGGACCCACAAATAATATTCCTTTACGTGCTAAGGGGTATCTAGAGAGTGGGATAGGTTTAATAACTACCCTCACCCTAACGCGTACCCTAACCCTAACCCCTACCCTAACCCTAACGCGTACCCTAATCCTAACCCGTACCCTAAACCGAGCCCTAACCCTAACACTAGCGCTAACCCTAACCCTAACCCATACCCTACGCCCTACACGAATGCCTCCCCGAACCCGTACCCTAAGCCGTACCCTAACCCTCCCCCTCACCCTTACCCTAACCCTAAGCTACCCTTGACTGCTTCTGCCTCCAATAGATTTCCTAAGCACTAGTGTTTTAAGGAACAGGTTAAAAAGAGAATCCTAATGTGATTTCTTGATAATGGGTGTGTTCCTTATCTTCTCCTAGTGTCTAAACTCTTCTCCATGGCTGGACCCCCAAATAATATTCCTTTACGTGCTCAGGGGTATCTAGAGAGTGGGATAGGTTTAATAACTACCCTCACCCTAGTGCGTACCATAACCCTAACCCCTACCCTAACACTAACGCGTACTCTAATCCTAACCCGTACCCTAAACAGAGCCCGAACCCTAACACTAACCCTAACCCTAACCCTAACCCATACCCTACGCCCTACCCGAACCCCTCCCCGAACCCGTACCCTAAGCCATACCCTAACCCTAACCCTAACCCTAAGCTACCCTTGACTGCTTCTGCCTCCAATAGATTTCCTAAGCACTAGTGTTTTAAGGAACAGGTTAAAAAGAGAATCCTAATGTGATTTCTTGATAATGGGTGTGTTCCTTATTTTCTCCTAATGTCTGAACTCTTCTCCATGGCTGGACACCCAAATAATATTCCTTTACGTGCTAAGGGGTATCTAGAGAGTGGGATAGGTTTAATAAGTAACCTCACCCTATCGCATACCCTAACCCTAACCCCTACCCTAACCCTAACGCGTACCCTAATCCTAACCCGTACCCTAAACCGAGCCCTAACCCTAACACTAACCCTAACCCTAACCCTATCCCATAACCTACGCCCTACACGAACCCCTCCCCGAACCCGTACCCTAAGCCGTACCCTAACCCTAACCCTAACCCTAAGCTACCCTTGACTGCTTCTGCCTCCAATAGATTTCCTAAGCACTAGTGTTTTAAGGAACAGGTTAAAAAGAGAATCCAAATGTGATTTCTTGATAATGGGTGTGTTCCTTATTTTCTCCTAGTGTCTAAACTCTTCTCCATGGCTGGACCCCCAAATAATATTCCTTTACGTGCTAAGGGGTATCTAGAGAGTGGGATAGGTTTAATAACTACCCTCACCCTAGTGCGTACCATAACCCTAACCCCTACCCTAACACTAACGCGTACCCTAATCCTAACCCGTACCCTAAACCGAGCCCTAACCCTAACACTAGCGCTAACCCTAACCCTAACCCATACCCTACGCCCTACCCGAACGCCTCCCCGAACCCGTACCCTAAGCCGTACCCTAACCCTCACCCTCACCCTTACCCTAACCCTAAGCTACCCTTGACTGCTTCTGCCTCCAATAGATTTCCTAAGCACTAGTGTTTTAAGGAACAAGTTAAAAAGAGAATCCTGGGGCTTCCCTGGTGGCGCAGTGGTTGAGAGTCTGCCTGCCGGTGCAGGGGACGCGGGTTCGAGCCCTGGTCTGGGAGGATCCCACATGCCGCGGAGCAGCTGGGCCCGTGAGCCACATTTGCTGGGCCTGCGCGTCTGGAGCCTGTGCTCCGCGACGGGAGAGGCCGCGATGATGAGAGGCCTGCGCACCGCGATGAAGAGTGGTCCCCACTTGCCACAACTGGAGAAAGCCCTCGCACGGAAACGAAGACCCAACACAGCCATAAATAAATTAAATAAATAATTAATTAAAAAAAAAAAAAAAAAAAAAAGAGAATCCTAATGTGATTTCTTGATAATGGGTGTGTTCCTTATCTTCTCCTAGTGTCTAAGCTCTTCTCCATGGCTGGACCCCCAAATAATATTCCTTTACGTGCTAAGGGGTATCTAGAGAGTGGGATAGGTTTAATAACTACTCTCACCCTAAAGCGTACCCTAACCCTAACCCCTACCCTAACCCTAACGCGTACCCTAATCCTAACCCGTACCCTAAACCGAGCCCTAACCCTAACACTAGCGCTAACCCTAACCCTAACCCATACCCTACGCCCTACCCGAACCCCTCCCCGAACCCGTACCCTAAGCCGTACCCTAACCCTAACCCTAACCCTAAGCTACCCTTGACTGCTTCTGCCTCCAATAGATTTCCTAAGCACTAGTGTTTTAAGGAACAGGTTAAAAAGAGAATCCTAATGTGATTTCTTGATAATGGGTGTGTTCCTTATTTTCTCCTAGTGTCTAAACTCTTCTCCATGGCTGGACCCCCAAATAATATTCCTTTACGTGCTAAGGGGTATCTAGAGAGTGGGATAGGTTTAATAACTAACCTCACCCTATCGCGTACCCTAACCCTAACCCCTACCCTAACACTAACGCGTACCCTAATCCTAACCCGTACCCTAAACCGAGCCCTAACCCTAACACTAACCCTAACCCTAACCCTAACCCATACCCTACGCCCTACCCGAACCCCTCCCCGAACCCGTACCCTAAGCCGTACCCTAACCCTCACCCTAACCCTAACCCTAACCCTAAGCTACCCTTCACTGCTTCTGCCTCCAATAGATTTCCTAAGCAATAGTGTTTTAAGGAACAGGTTAAAAAGAGAATCCTAATGTGATTTCGTGATAATGGGTGTGTTCCTTATCTTCTCCTAGTGTCTAAACTCTTCTCCATGGCTGGACCCACAAATAATAATCCTTTACGTGCTAAGGGGTATCTAAAGAGTGTGATAGGTTTAATAACTAACCTCACCCTATCACGTACCCTAACCCTAACCCCTACCCTAACACTAACGCGTACCCTAATCCTAACCCGTACCCTAAACCGAGCCCTAACCCTAACACTAACCCTAACCCTAACCCTAAACCATACCCTACGCCCTACCCGAACCCCTCCCCGAACCCGTACCCTAAGCCGTACCCTAACCCTCACCCTCAGCCTAACCCTAACCCTAAGCTACCCTTGACTGCTTCTGCCTCCAATAGATTTCCTAAGCACTAGTGTTTTAAGGAACAGGTTAAAAAGAGAATCCTAATGTGATTTCTTGATAATGGGTGTGTTCCTTATCTTCTCCTAGTGTCTAAACTCTTCTCCATGGCTGGACCCCCAAATAATATTCCTTTACGTGCTAAGGGGTATATAGAGAGTGGGATAGGTTTAATAACTACCCTCATCCTAACGCGTACCCTAACCCTAACCCCTACCCTAACCCTATCGCGTACCCTAATCCTAACCCGTACCCTAAACCGAGCCCTAACCCTAACACTAGCGCTAACCCTAACCCTAACCCATACCCTACGCCCTACCAGAACCCCTCCCCGAACCCGTACCCTAAGCCGTACCCTAACCCTCACCCTCACCCTAACCCTAACCCTAAGCTACCCTTGACTGCTTCTGCCTCCAATAGATTTCCTAAGCACTAGTGTTTTAAGGAACAGGTTAAAAAGAGAATCCTAATGTCATTTCTTGATAATGGGTGTGTTCCTTATCTTCTCCTAGTGTCTAAACTCTTCTCCATGGCTGGACCCCCAAATAATATTCCTTTATGTGCTAAGGGGTATCTAGAGAGTGGGATAGGTTTAATAACTACCCTCACCCTAACGCGTACCCTAACCCTAACCCCTACTGTAACCCTAACGCGTACCCTAATCCTAACGCGTACCCTAAACCGAGCCCTAACCCTAACACTAGCGCTAACCCTAACCCTAACCCATACCCTACGCCCTACCCGAACGCCTCCCCGAACCCGTACCCTAAGCCGTACCCTAACCCTCACCCTCACCCTTACCCTAACCCTAAGCTACCATTGACTGCTTCTGCCTCCAATAGATTTCCTAAGCACTAGTGTTTTAAGGAACAAGTTAAAAAGAGAATCCTGGGGCTTCCCTGGTGGCGCAGTGGTTGAGAGTCTGCCTGCCGGTGCAGGGGACGCGGGTTCGAGCCCTGGTCTGGGAGGATCCCACATGCCGCGGAGCAGCTGTGCCCGTGAGCCACAGTTGCTGGGCCTGCGCGTCTGGAGCCTGTGCTCCGCGACGGGAGAGGCCGCGATGATGAGAGGCCTGCGCACCGCGATGAAGAGTGGTCCCCACTTGCCACAACTGGAGAAAGCCCTCGCACGGAAACGAAGACCCAACACAGCCATAAATAAATTAAATAAATAAATAATTAAAAAAAAAAAAAAAAGAGAATCCTAATGTGATTTCTTGATAATGGGTGTGTTCCTTATCTTCTCCTAGTGTCTAAGCTCTTCTCCATGGCTGGACCCCCAAATAATATTCCTTTACGTGCTAAGGGGTATCTAGAGAGTGGGATAGGTTTATTAAGTAACCTCACCCTATCGCATACCCTAACCCTAACCCCTACTGTAACCCTAACGCGTACCCTAACCCTAACCCCTACTGTAACCCTAACGCGTACCCTAATCCTAACGCGTACCCTAAACCGAGCCCTAACCCTAACACTAGCGCTAACCCTAACCCTAACCCATACCCTACGCCCTACCCGAACGCCTCCCCGAACCCGTACCCTAAGCCGTACCCTAACCCTCACCCTCACCCTTACCCTAACCCTAAGCTACCATTGACTGCTTCTGCCTCCAATAGATTTCCTAAGCACTAGTGTTTTAAGGAACAGGTTAAAAAGAGAATCCTAATGTGATTTCGTGATAATGGGTGTGTTCCTTATCTTCTCCTAGTGTCTAAACTCTTCTCCATGGCTGGACCCACAAATAATAATCCTTTACGTGCTAAGGGGTATCTAAAGAGTGTGATAGGTTTAATAACTAACCTCACCCTATCGCGTACCCTAACCCTAACCCCTACCCTAACACTAACGCGTACCCTAATCCTAACCCGTACCCTAAACCGAGCCCTAACCCTAACACTAACCCTAACCCTAACCCTAAACCATACCCTACGCCCTACCCGAACCCCTCCCCGAACCAGTACCCTAAGCCGTACCCTAACCCTCACCCTCACCCTAACCCTAACCCTAAGCTACCCTTGACTGCTTCTGCCTCCAATAGATTTCCTAAGCACTAGTGTTTTAAGGAACAGGTTAAAAAGAGAATCCTAATGTCATTTCTTGATAATGGGTGTGTTCCTTATCTTCTCCTAGTGTCTAAACTCTTCTCCATGGCTGGACCCCCAAATAATATTCCTTTACGTGCTAAGGGGTATCTAGAGAGTGGGATAGGTTTAATAACTAACCTCACCCTATCGCGTACCCTAACCCTAACCCCTACCCTAACACTAACGCGTACCCTAATCCTAACCCGTACCCTAAACCGAGCCCTAACCCTAACACTAACCCTAACCCTAACCCTAACCCATACCCTACGCCCTACCCGAACCCCTCCCCGAACCCGTACCCTAAGCCGTACCCTAACCCTCACCCTAACCCTAACCCTAACCCTAAGCTACCCTTCACTGCTTCTGCCTCCAATAGATTTCCTAAGCAATAGTGTTTTAAGGAACAGGTTAAAAAGAGAATCCTAATGTGATTTCTTGATAATGGGTGTGTTCCTTATTTTCTCCTAGTGTCTAAACTCTTCTCCATGGCTGGACCCCCAAATAATATTCCTTTACGTGCTAAGGGGTATCTAGAGAGTGGGATAGGTTTAATAACTAACCTCACCCTATCGCGTACCCTAACCCTAACCCCTACCCTAACACTAACGCGTACCCTAATCCTAACCCGTACCCTAAACCGAGCCCTAACCCTAACACTAACCCTAACCCTAACCCTAACCCATACCCTACGCCCTACCCGAACCCCTCCCCGAACCCGTACCCTAAGCCGTACCCTAACCCTCACCCTAACCCTAACCCTAACCCTAAGCTACCCTTCACTGCTTCTGCCTCCAATAGATTTCCTAAGCAATAGTGTTTTAAGGAACAGGTTAAAAAGAGAATCCTAATGTGATTTCGTGATAATGGGTGTGTTCCTTATCTTCTCCTAGTGTCTAAACTCTTCTCCATGGCTGGACCCACAAATAATAATCCTTTACGTGCTAAGGGGTATCTAAAGAGTGTGATAGGTTTAATAACTAACCTCACCCTATCACGTACCCTAACCCTAACCCCTACCCTAACACTAACGCGTACCCTAATCCTAACCCGTACCCTAAACCGAGCCCTAACCCTAACACTAACCCTAAACCTAACCCTAAACCATACCCTACGCCCTACCCGAACCCCTCCCCGAACCCGTACCCTAAGCCGTACCCTAACCCTCACCCTCACCCTAACCCTAACCCTAAGCTACCCTTGACTGCTTCTGCCTCCAATAGATTTCCTAAGCACTAGTGTTTTAAGGAACAGGTTAAAAAGAGAATCCTAATGTGATTTCTTGATAATGGGTGTGTTCCTTATCTTCTCCTAGTGTCTAAACTCTTCTCCATGGCTGGACCCCCAAATAATATTCCTTTACGTGCTCAGGGGTATCTAGAGAGTGGGATAGGTTTAATAACTACTCTCACCCTAGTGCGTACCATAACCCTAACCCCTACCCTAACACTAACGCGTACCCTAATCCTAACCCGTAACCTAAACAGAGCCCGAACCCTAACACTAACCCTAACCCTAACCCTAACCCATACCCTACGCCCTACCCGAACCCCTCCGCGAACCCATACCCTAAGCCGTACCCTAACCCTAACCCTAACCCTAAGCTACCCTTGACTGCTTCTGCCTCCAATAGATTTCCTAAGCACTAGTGTTTTAAGGAACAGGTTAAAAAGAGAATCCTAATGTGATTTCTTGATAATGGGTGTGTTCCTTATTTTCTCCTAGTGTCTAAACTCTTCTCCATGGCTGGACCCCCAAATAATATTCATTTACGTGCTAAGGGGTATCTAGAGAGTGGGATAGGTTTAATAAGTAATCTCACCCTATCGCATACCCTAACCCTAACCCCTACCCTAACCCTAACGCGTACCCTAATCCTAACCGGTACCCTAAACCGAGCCCTAACCCTAACACTAACCCTAACCCTAACCCTATCCCATACCCTACGCCCTACCCGAACCCCTCCCCGAACCCGTACCCTAAGCCGTACCCTAACCCTAACCCTAACCCTAAGCTACCCTTGACTGCTTCTGCCTCCAATAGATTTCCTAAGCACTAGTGTTTTAAGGAACAGGTTAAAAAGAGAATCCTAATGTGATTTCTTGATAATGGGTGTGTTCCTTATTTTCTCCTAGTGTGTAAACTCTTCTCCATGGCTGGACCCCCAAATAATATTCCTTTACGTGCTAAGGCGTATCTAGAGAGTGGGATAGGTTTAATAACTAACCTCACCCTATCGCGTACCCTAACCCTAACCCCTACCCTAACACTAACGCGTACCCTAATCCTAACCCGTACCCTAAACCGAGCCCTAACCCTAACACTAACCCTAACCCTAACCCTAACCCATACCCTACGCCCTACCCGAACGCCTCCCCGAACCCGTACCCTAACCCTCACCCTAACCCTAACCCTAACCCTAAGCTACCCTTGACTGCTTCTGCCTCCAATAGATTTCCTAAGCAATAGTGTTTTAAGGAACAGGTTAAAAAGAGAATCCTAATGTGATTTCGTGATAATGGGTGTGTTCCTTATCTTCTCCTAGTGTCTAAACTCTTCTCCATGGCTGGACCCACAAATAATATTCCTTTACGTGCTAAGGGGTATCTAAAGAGTGTGATAGGTTTAATAACTAACCTCACCCTATCGCGTACCCTAACCCTAACCCCTACCCTAACACTAACGCGTACCCTAATCCTAACCCGTACCCTAAACCGAGCCCTAACCCTAACACTAACCCTAACCCTAACCCTAAACCATACCCTACGCCCTACCCGAACCCCTCCCCGAACCCGTACCCTAAGCCGTACCCTAACCCTCACCCTCACCCTAACCCTAACCCTAAGCTACCCTTGACTGCTTCTGCCTCCAATAGATTTCCTAAGCACTAGTGTTTTAAGGAACAGGTTAAAAAGAGAATCCTAATGTGATTTCTTGATAATGGGTGTGTTCCTTATCTTCTCCTAGTGTCTAAACTCTTCTCCATGGCTGGACCCCCAAATAATATTCCTTTACGTGCTAAGGGGTATCTAGAGAGTGGGATAGGTTTAATAACTACCCTCACCCTAACGCGTACCCTAACCCTAACCCCTACCCTAACCCTAACGCGTACCCTAATCCTAACCCGTACCCTAAACCGAGCCCTAACCCTAACACTAGCGCTAACCCTAACCCTAACCCATACCCTACGCCCTACCCGAACGCCTCTCCGCACCCGTACCCTAAGCCGTACCCTAACCCTCACCCTCACCCTAACCCTAACCCTAAGCTACCCTTGACTGCTTCTGCCTCCAATAGATTTCCTAAGCACTAGTGTTTTAAGGAACAGGTTAAAAAGAGAATCCTAATGTGATTTCTTGATAATGGGTGTGTTCCTTATCTTCTCCTAGTGTCTAAACTCTTCTCCATGGCTGGACCCCCAAATAATATTCCTTTATGTGCTAAGGGGTATCTAGAGAGTGGGATAGGTTTAATAACTAACCTCACCCTAACGCGTACCCTAACCCTAACCCCTACCCTAACCCTAACGCGTACCCTATTCCTAACCCGTACCCTAAACCGAGCCCTAACCCTAACACTAGCGCTAACCCTAACCCTAACCCATACCCTACGCCCTACCCGAACCCCTCCCCGAACCCGTACCCTAAGCCGTACCCTAACCCTAAACCTAACCCTAAGCTACCCTTGACTGCTTCTGCCTCCAATAGATTTCCTAAGCACTAGTGTTTTAAGGAACAGGTTAAAAAGAGAATCCTAATGTGATTTATTGATAATGGGTGTGTTCCTTATCTTCTCCTCGTGTCTAAACTCTTCTCCATGGCTGGACCCCCAAATAATATTCCTTTACGTGCTAAGGGGTATCTAGAGAGTGTGATAGGTTTAATAACTACCCTCACCCTAACGCGTACGCTAACCCTAACCCCTACCCTAACCCTAACGCGTACCCTAATCCTAACCCGTACCCTAAACCGAGCCCTAACCCTAAAACTAACCCTAAACCTAACCCTAACCCATACCCTACGCCCTACCCGAACCCGTACCCTAAGCCATACCCTAACACTCACCCTAACCCTAACCCTAACCCTAAGCTACTCTTGACTGCTTCTGCCTCCAATAGATTTCCTAAGCACTAGTGTTTTAAGGAACAGGTTAAAAAGAGAATCCTAATGTGATTTCTTGATAATGGGTGTGTTCCTTATCTTCTCCTAGTGTCTAAACACTTCTCCATGGCTGGACCCCCAAATAATATTCCTTTACGTGCTAAGGGGTATCTAGAGAGTGGGATAGGTTTAATAAGTAACCTCACCCTATCGCATACCCTAATCCTAACCCCTACCCTAACCCTAACGCGTACCCTAATCCTAACCCGTACCCTACACCGAGCCCTAACCCTAACACTAACCCTAACCCTAACCCTAACCCATACACTACGCCCTAACCGAACCCCTCCCCGAACCCGTACCCTAAGCCATACCCTAACCCTAACCCTAACCCTAAGCTACCCTTGACTGCTTCTGCCTCCAATAGATTTCCTAAGCACTAGTGTTTTAAGGAACAGGTTAAAAAGAGAATCCTAATGTGATTTCTTGATAATGGGTGTGTTCCTTATCTTCTCCTCGTGTCTAAGCTCTTCTCCATGGCTGGACCCCCAAATAATATTCCTTTACGTGCTAAGGGGTATCTAGAGAGTGGGATAGGTTTAATAACTAACCTCACACTATCGCGTACCCTAACCCTAACCCCTACCCTAACACTAACGCGTACCCTAATCCTAACCCTTACCCTAAACCGAGCCCTAACCCTAACCCTAACCCTAATGCGTACCCTAACCCTAACCCCTACCCTAACACTAATGCGTACCCTAAACCTAACCCGTACCCTAAACCGAGCCCTAACCCTAACACTAGCGCTAACCCTAACCCTAACCCATACCCTACGCCCTACCCGAACCCCTCCCCGAACCCGTACCCTAAGCCGTACCCTAACCCTCACCCTAAACCTAACCCTAACCCTAAGTTCCCCTTGACTGCTTCTGCCTCCAATAGATTTCCTAAGCACTAGTGTTTTAAGGAACAGGTTAAAAAGAGAATCCTAATGTGATTTCTTGATAATGGGTGTTTTCCTTATCTTCTCCTAGTGTCTAAGCTATTCTCCATTGCAGGACCCCAAATAATATTCCTTTACGTGCTAAGGGTTATCTAGAGAGTGGGATAGGTTTAATAACTACTCTCACCCTAAAGCGTACCCTAACCCTATCCGCTACCCTAACCATAACGCGTACCCTAATCCTAACCCGTACCCTAAACCGAGCCCTAACACTAACACTAACCCTAACCCTAAACCTAACCCATAACCTACGCCCTACCCAAACCCCTCCCCGAACCCGTACCCTAAGCCGTACCCTAACCCTCACCCTAACTCTAACCCTAATCCTAAGCTACCCTTGATTGCTTCTGCCTCCAATAGATTTCCTAAGCACTAGTGTCTAAGGAACAGGTTAAAAAGAGAATCCTAATGTGATTTCTTGATAATGGGTGTGTTCCTTATCTTCTCCTAGTGTCTAAAATCTTCTCCATGGCTGGACCCCCAAATAATATTCCTTTACGTGCTAAGGGGTATCTAGAGAGTGGGATAGGTTTAATAACTACCCTCACCCTAGTGCGTACCATAACCCTAACCCCTACCCTAACACTAACGCGTACCCTAATCCTAACCCGTACCCTAAACCGAGCCCTAACCCTAACACTAACCCTAACCCTAACCCTAACCCATACCCTAAGCCCTACCCGAACCCCTCCCCGAACCCGTACCCTAAGCCGTACCCTAACCTTCACCCTAACCCTAACCCTAACACTAAGCTACCCTTGACTGCTTCTGCCTCCAATAGATTTCCTAAGCACTAGTGTTTTAAGGAACAGGTTAAAAAGAGAATCCTAATGTGATTTCTTGATAATGGGTGTGTTCCTTATCTTCTCCTAGTGTCTAAACTCTTCTCCATGGCTGGACCCCCAAATAATATTCCTTTACGTGCTAAGGGGTATCTAGAGAGTGGGATAGGTTTAATAACTAACCTCACCCTATCGCGTACCCTAACCCTAACCCCTACCCTAACACTCACGCGTAACCTAATCCTAACCCGTACCCTAAACCGAGCCCTAACCCTAACACTAGCGCTAACCCTAACCCTAACCCATACCCTACGCCCTACCCGAACCCCTCCCCGAACCCGTACCCTAAGCCGTACCCTAACCCTCACCCTAAACCTAACCCTAACCCTAAGCTACCCTTGACTGCTTCTGCCTCCAATAGGATTCCTAAGCACTAGTGTTTTCAGGAACAGGTTAAAAAGAGAATCCTAATGTGATTTCTTGATAATGGGTGTGTTCCTTATCTTCTCCTAGTGTCTAAGCTCTTCTCCATGGCTGGACCCCCAAATAATATTCCTTTACGTGCTAAGGGGTATCTAGAGAGTGGGATAGGTTTAATAACTACTCTCACCCTAAAGCGTACCCTAACCCTAACCGCTACCCTAACCCTAACGCGTACCCTAATCCTAACCCGTACCCTAAACCGAGCCCTAACACTAACACTAACCTTAACCCTAAACCTAACCCATACCCTACGCCCTACCCAAACCCCTCCCCGAACCCGTACCCTAAGCCGTACCCTAACCCTCAACCTAACCCTAACCCTAACCCTAAGCTACCCTTGACTGCTTCTGCCACCAATAGATTTCCTAAGCACTAGTGTTTTAAGGTACAGGTTAAAAAGAGAATCCTAATGTGATTTCTTGATAATGGGTGTGCTCCTTATCTTCTCCTAGTGTCTAAACTCTTCTCCATGGCTGGACCCCCAAATAATATTCCTTTACGTGCTAAGGGGTATCTAGAGAGTGTGATAGGTTTAATAACTACCCTCACCCTAACGCGTACGCTAACCCTAACCCCTACCCTAACCCTAACGCGTACCCTAATCCTAACCCGTACCCTAAACCGAGCCCTAACCCTAACACTAACCCTAACCCTAACCCTAACCCATACCCTACGCCCAACCCGAACCCCTACCCTAAGCCATACCCTAACCCTCACCCTAACCCTAACCCTAACCCTAAGCTACTCTTGACTGCTTCTGCCTCCAATAGATTTCCTAAGCACTAGTGTTTTAAGGAACAGGTTAAAAAGAGAATCCTAATGTGATTTCTTGATAATGGGTGTGTTCCTTATCTTCTCCTAGTGTCTAAACTCTTCTCCATGGCTGGACCCCCAAATAATATTCCTTTACGTGCTCAGGGGTATCTAGAGAGTGGGATAGGTTTAATAACTACCCTCACCCTAGTGCGTACCATAACCCTAACCCCTACCCTAACACTAACGCGTACCCTAATCCTAAACCGTACCCTAAACCGAGCCCGAACCCTAACCCTAACCCTAACCCTAACCGTAACCCTAACCCTAACCCTAAGCTACCCTTGACTGCTTCTGCCTCCAATTGATTTCCTAAGCACTAGTGTTTTAAGGAACAGGTTAAAAAGAGAATCCTAATGTGATTTCGTGATAATGGGTGTGTTCCTTATATTTTCCTAGTGTCTAAACACTTCTCCATGGCTGGACCCCCAAATAATATTCCTTTACGTGCTAGGGGGTATCTAGAGAGTGGGATAGGTTTAATAACTACCCTCACCCTAATGCGTACCCTAACCCTAACACCTACCCTAACCCTAACGCATACCCTAATCCTAACCCGTACCCTAAACCGAGCCCTAACCCTAACACTTACCCTAACCCTAACCCTAACCCATACCCTACGCCCTACCTGAACCCCTCCCCGAACCCGTACCCTAAGCCGTACCCTAACCCTAAACCTAACCCTAAGCTACCCTTGACTGCTTCTGCCTCCAATAGATTTCCTAAGCACTAGTGTTTTAAGGAACAGGTTAAAAAGAGAATCCTAATGTGATTTCTTGATAATGGGTGTGTTCCTTATCTTCTCCTCGTGTCTAAACTCTTCTCCATGTCTGGACCCCCAAATAATATTCCTTTACGTGCTAAGGGGTATCTAGAGAGTGTGATAGGTTTAATAACTACCCTCACCCTAACGCGTACGCTAACCCTAACCCCTACCCTAACCCTAACGCGTACCCTAATCCTAACCCGTACCCTAAACCGAGCCCTAACCCTAACACTAACCCTAACCCTAACCCTAACCCATACCCAACGCCCTACCCGAACCCGTACCCTAAGCCATACCCTAACCCTCACCCTAACCCTAACCCTAACCCTAAGCTACTCTTGACTGCTTCTGCCTCCAATAGATTTCCTAAGCACTAGTGTTTTAAGGAACAGGTTAAAAAGAGAATCCTAATGTGATTTCTTGATAATGGGTGTGTTCCTTATCTTCTCCTAGTGTCTAAGCTCTTCTCCATGGCTGGACCCCCAAATAATATTCCTTTACGTGCTAAGGGGTATCTAGAGAGTGGGATAGGTTTAATAAGTAACCTCACCCTATCGCATACCCTAACCCTAACCCCTACCCTAACCCTAACGCGTACCCTAATCCTAACCCGTACCCTAAACCGAGCCCTAACCCTAACACTAACCCTAACCCTAACCCTAACCCATACACTACGCCCTACCCGAACCCCTCCCCGAACCCGTACCCTAAGCCATACCCTAACCCTAACCCTAACCCTAAGCTACCCTTGACTGCTTCTGCCTCAATAGATTTCCTAAGCACTAGTGTTTTAAGGAACAGGTTAAAAAGAGAATCCTAATGTGATTTCTTGATAATGGGTGTGTTCCTTATCTTCTCCTCGTGTCTAAAATCTTCTCCATGGCTGGACCCCCAAATAATATTCCTTTACGTGCTAAGGGGTATCTAGAGAGTGGGATAGGTTTAATAACTAACCTCACACTATCGCGTACCCTAACCCTAACCCCTACCCTAACACTAACGCGTACCCTAATCCTAACCCTTACCCTAAACCGAGCCCTAACCCTAACCCTAACCCTAATGCGTACCCTAACCCTAACCCCTACCCTAACCCTAATGCGTACCCTAAACCTAACCCGTACCCTAAACCGAGCCCTAACCCTAACACTAGCGCTAACCCTAACCCTAACCCATACCCTACGCCCTACCCGAACCCCTCCCCGAACCCGTACCCTAAGCCGTACCCTAACCCTCACCCTAAACCTAACCCTAACCCTAAGTTCCCCTTGACTGCTTCTGCCTCCAATAGATTTCCTAAGCACTAGTGTTTTAAGGAACAGGTTAAAAAGAGAATCCTAATGTGATTTCTTGATAATGGGTGTTTTCCTTATCTTCTCCTAGTGTCTAAGCTATTCTCCATTGCAGGACCCCAAATAATATTCCTTTACGTGCTAAGGGTTATCTAGAGAGTGGGATAGGTTTAATAACTACTCTCACCCTAAAGCGTACCCTAACCCTATCCGCTACCCTAACCATAACGCGTACCCTAATCCTAACCCGTACCCTAAACCGAGCCCTAACACTAACACTAACCCTAACCCTAAACCTAACCCATAACCTACGCCCTACCCAAACCCCTCCCCGAACCCGTACCCTAAGCCGTACCCTAACCCTCACCCTAACTCTAACCCTAATCCTAAGCTACCCTTGATTGCTTCTGCCTCCAATAGATTTCCTAAGCACTAGTGTCTAAGGAACAGGTTAAAAAGAGAATCCTAATGTGATTTCTTGATAATGGGTGTGTTCCTTATCTTCTCCTAGTGTCTAAAATCTTCTCCATGGCTGGACCCCCAAATAATATTCCTTTACGTGCTAAGGGGTATCTAGAGAGTGGGATAGGTTTAATAACTACCCTCACCCTAGTGCGTACCATAACCCTAACCCCTACCCTAACACTAACGCGTACCCTAATCCTAACCCGTACCCTAAACCGAGCCCTAACCCTAACACTAACCCTAACCCTAACCCTAACCCATACCCTAAGCCCTACCCGAACCCCTCCCCGAACCCGTACCCTAAGCCGTACCCTAACCTTCACCCTAACCCTAACCCTAACACTAAGCTACCCTTGACTGCTTCTGCCTCCAATAGATTTCCTAAGCACTAGTGTTTTAAGGAACAGGTTAAAAAGAGAATCCTAATGTGATTTCTTGATAATGGGTGTGTTCCTTATCTTCTCCTAGTGTCTAAACTCTTCTCCATGGCTGGACCCCCAAATAATATTCCTTTACGTGCTAAGGGGTATCTAGAGAGTGGGATAGGTTTAATAACTAACCTCACCCTATCGCGTACCCTAACCCTAACCCCTACCCTAACACTCACGCGTAACCTAATCCTAACCCGTACCCTAAACCGAGCCCTAACCCTAACACTAGCGCTAACCCTAACCCTAACCCATACCCTACGCCCTACCCGAACCCCTCCCCGAACCCGTACCCTAAGCCGTACCCTAACCCTCACCCTAAACCTAACCCTAACCCTAAGCTACCCTTGACTGCTTCTGCCTCCAATAGGATTCCTAAGCACTAGTGTTTTCAGGAACAGGTTAAAAAGAGAATCCTAATGTGATTTCTTGATAATGGGTGTGTTCCTTATCTTCTCCTAGTGTCTAAGCTCTTCTCCATGGCTGGACCCCCAAATAATATTCCTTTACGTGCTAAGGGGTATCTAGAGAGTGGGATAGGTTTAATAACTACTCTCACCCTAAAGCGTACCCTAACCCTAACCGCTACCCTAACCCTAACGCGTACCCTAATCCTAACCCGTACCCTAAACCGAGCCCTAACACTAACACTAACCTTAACCCTAAACCTAACCCATACCCTACGCCCTACCCAAACCCCTCCCCGAACCCGTACCCTAAGCCGTACCCTAACCCTCAACCTAACCCTAACCCTAACCCTAAGCTACCCTTGACTGCTTCTGCCACCAATAGATTTCCTAAGCACTAGTGTTTTAAGGTACAGGTTAAAAAGAGAATCCTAATGTGATTTCTTGATAATGGGTGTGCTCCTTATCTTCTCCTAGTGTCTAAACTCTTCTCCATGGCTGGACCCCCAAATAATATTCCTTTACGTGCTAAGGGGTATCTAGAGAGTGTGATAGGTTTAATAACTACCCTCACCCTAACGCGTACGCTAACCCTAACCCCTACCCTAACCCTAACGCGTACCCTAATCCTAACCCGTACCCTAAACCGAGCCCTAACCCTAACACTAACCCTAACCCTAACCCTAACCCATACCCTACGCCCTACCCGAACCCCTACCCTAAGCCATACCCTAACCCTCACCCTAACCCTAACCCTAACCCTAAGCTACTCTTGACTGCTTCTGCCTCCAATAGATTTCCTAAGCACTAGTGTTTTAAGGAACAGGTTAAAAAGAGAATCCTAATGTGATTTCTTGATAATGGGTGTGTTCCTTATCTTCTCCTAGTGTCTAAACTCTTCTCCATGGCTGGACCCCCAAATAATATTCCTTTACGTGCTCAGGGGTATCTAGAGAGTGGGATAGGTTTAATAACTACCCTCACCCTAGTGCGTACCATAACCCTAACCCCTACCCTAACACTAACGCGTACCCTAATCCTAAACCGTACCCTAAACCGAGCCCGAACCCTAACCCTAACCCTAACCCTAACCGTAACCCTAACCCTAACCCTAAGCTACCCTTGACTGCTTCTGCCTCCAATTGATTTCCTAAGCACTAGTGTTTTAAGGAACAGGTTAAAAAGAGAATCCTAATGTGATTTCGTGATAATGGGTGTGTTCCTTATATTTTCCTAGTGTCTAAACACTTCTCCATGGCTGGACCCCCAAATAATATTCCTTTACGTGCTAGGGGGTATCTAGAGAGTGGGATAGGTTTAATAACTACCCTCACCCTAATGCGTACCCTAACCCTAACACCTACCCTAACCCTAACGCATACCCTAATCCTAACCCGTACCCTAAACCGAGCCCTAACCCTAACACTTACCCTAACCCTAACCCTAACCCATACCCTACGCCCTACCCGAACCCCTCCCCGAACCCGTACCCTAAGCCGTACCCTAACCCTAAACCTAACCCTAAGCTACCCTTGACTGCTTCTGCCTCCAATAGATTTCCTAAGCACTAGTGTTTTAAGGAACAGGTTAAAAAGAGAATCCTAATGTGATTTCTTGATAATGGGTGTGTTCCTTATCTTCTCCTCGTGTCTAAACTCTTCTCCATGTCTGGACCCCCAAATAATATTCCTTTACGTGCTAAGGGGTATCTAGAGAGTGTGATAGGTTTAATAACTACCCTCACCCTAACGCGTACGCTAACCCTAACCCCTACCCTAACCCTAACGCGTACCCTAATCCTAACCCGTACCCTAAACCGAGCCCTAACCCTAACACTAACCCTAACCCTAACCCTAACCCATACCCAACGCCCTACCCGAACCCGTACCCTAAGCCATACCCTAACCCTCACCCTAACCCTAACCCTAACCCTAAGCTACTCTTGACTGCTTCTGCCTCCAATAGATTTCCTAAGCACTAGTGTTTTAAGGAACAGGTTAAAAAGAGAATCCTAATGTGATTTCTTGATAATGGGTGTGTTCCTTATCTTCTCCTAGTGTCTAAGCTCTTCTCCATGGCTGGACCCCCAAATAATATTCCTTTACGTGCTAAGGGGTATCTAGAGAGTGTGATAGGTTTAATAACTACCCTCACCCTAACGCGTACCCTAACCCTAACCCCTACCCTAACCCTAACGCGTACCCTAATCCTAACCC
This sequence comes from Balaenoptera acutorostrata, assembly GCF_949987535.1. NCBI lineage: Eukaryota > Metazoa > Chordata > Mammalia > Artiodactyla > Balaenopteridae > Balaenoptera > Balaenoptera acutorostrata. The sequence continues at coordinate 50,016 of NW_026646736.1, forward strand.
GTACCCTAAACCGAGCCCTAACCCTAACACTAACCCTAACCCTAACCCTAACCCATACACTACGCCCTACCCGAACCCCTCCCCGAACCCGTACCCTAAGCCATACCCTAACCCTAACCCTAACCCTAAGCTACCCTTGACTGCTTCTGCCTCAATAGATTTCCTAAGCACTAGTGTTTTAAGGAACAGGTTAAAAAGAGAATCCTAATGTGATTTCTTGATAATGGGTGTGTTCCTTATCTTCTCCTCGTGTCTAAAATCTTCTCCATGGCTGGACCCCCAAATAATATTCCTTTACGTGCTAAGGGGTATCTAGAGAGTGGGATAGGTTTAATAACTAACCTCACACTATCGCGTACCCTAACCCTAACCCCTACCCTAACACTAACGCGTACCCTAATCCTAACCCTTACCCTAAACCGAGCCCTAACCCTAACCCTAACCCTAATGCGTACCCTAACCCTAACCCCTACCCTAACCCTAATGCGTACCCTAATCCTAACCCGTACCCTAAACCGAGCCCTAACCCTAACACTAGCGCTAACCCTAACCCTAACCCATACCCTACGCCCTACCCGAACCCCTCCCCGAACCCGTACCCTAAGCCGTACCCTAACCCTCACCCTAAACCTAACCCTAACCCTAAGTTCCCCTTGACTGCTTCTGCCTCCAATAGATTTCCTAAGCACTAGTGTTTTAAGGAACAGGTTAAAAAGAGAATCCTAATGTGATTTCTTGATAATGGGTGTTTTCCTTATCTTCTCCTAGTGTCTAAGCTATTCTCCATTGCAGGACCCCCAAATAATATTCCTTTACGTGCTAAGGGGTATCTAGAGAGTGGGATAGGTTTAATAACTACTCTCACCCTAAAGCGTACCCTAACCCTAACCGCTACCCTAACCATAACGCGTACCCTAATCCTAACCCGTACCCTAAACCGAGCCCTAACACTAACACTAACCCTAACCCAAACCCTAACCCATACCCTACGCCCTACCCAAACCCCTCCCCGAACCCGTACCCTAAGCCGTACCCTAACCCTCACCCTAACTCTAACCCTAATCCTAAGCTACCCTTGATTGCTTCTGCCTCCAATAGATTTCCTAAGCACTAGTGTTTTAAGGACCAGTTTAAAAAGAGAATACTAATGTGATTTCTTGATAATGGGTGTGTTCCTTATCTTCTCCTAGTGTCTAAAATCTTCTCCATGGCTGGACCCCCAAATAATATTCCTTTACGTGCTAAGGGGTATCTAGAGAGTGGGATAGGTTTAATAACTACCCTCACCCTAGTGCGTACCATAACCCTAACCCCTACCCTAACACTAACGAGTACCCTAATCCTAACTCGTACCCTAAACCGAGCCCGAACCCTAACACTAACCCTAACCCTAACCCATACCCTACGCCCTACCCGAACCCCTCCCCGAAACCCGTACCGTAAGCCATACCCTAACCCTAACCCTAACCCTAACCCTAACCCTAAGCTACCCTTGACTGCTTCTGCCTCCAATAGATTTCCTAAGCACTAGTGTTTTAAAGAACAGGTTAAAAAGAGGATCCTAATGTGATTTCGTGATAATGGGTGTGTTCCTTATCTTCTCCTAGTGTATAAACACTTCTCCATGGCTGGACCCCCAAATAATATTCCTTTACGTGCTAAGGGGTATCTAGAGAGTGGGATTGGTTTAATAACTAACCTCAACCTATCGCGTACCCTAACCCTAACCCCTACCCTAACACTAACGCGTACCCTAATCCTAACCCGTATCCTAAACCGAGCCCTAACCCTAACACTAACCCTAACCCTAACCCTAACCCATACCCTAAGCCCTACCCGAACCCCTCCCCGAACCCGTACCCTAAGCCGTACCCTAACCCTCACCCTAACCCTAACCCTAACACTAAGCTACCCTTGACTGCTTCTGCCTCCAATAGATTTCCTAAGCACTAGTGTTTTAAGGAACAGGTTAAAAAGAGAATCCTAATGTGATTTCTTGATAATGGGTGTGTTCCTTATCTTCTCCTAGTGTCTAAACTCTTCTCCATGGCTGGACCCCCAAATAATATTCCTTTACGTGCTAAGGGGTATCTAGAGAGTGGGATAGGTTTAATAACTACCCTCACCCTAGTGCGTACCATAACCCTAACCCCTACCCTAACACTAACGCGTACCCTAATCCTAACCCGTACCCTAAACCGAGCCCTAACCCTAACTCTAGCCCTAACCCTAACCCTAACCCATACCCTACGCCCTACCTGAACCCCTCCCCGAACCCGTACCCTAAGCCGTACCCTAACCCTCACCCTAACCCTAACCCTAACCCTAAGCTACCCTTGACTGCTTCTGCCACCAATAGATTTTCTAAGCACTAGTGTTTTAAGGTACAGGTTAAAAAGAGAATCCTAATGTGATTTCTTGATAATGGGTGTGCTCCTTATCTTCTCCTAGTGTCTAAACTCTTCTCCATGGCTGGACCCCCAAATAATATTCCTTTACGTGCTAAGGGGTATCTAGAGAGTGTGATAGGTTTAATAACTACCCTCACCCTAACACGTACGCTAACCCTAACCCCTACCCTAACCCTAACGCGTACCCTAATCCTAACCCGTACCCTAAAACGAGCCCTAACCCTAACACTAACCCTAACCCTAACCCTAACCCATACCCTACGCCCTACCCGAACCCGTACCCTAAGCCATACCCTAACCCTCACCCTAACCCTAATCCTAACCCTAAGCTACTCTTGACTGCTTCTGCCTCCAATAGATTTCCTAAGCACTAGTGTTTTAAGGAACAGGTTAAAAAGAGAATCCTAATGTGATTTCTTGATAATGGGTGTGTTCCTTATCTTCTCCTAGTGTCTAAACTCTTCTCCATGGCTGGACCCCCAAATAATATTCCTTTACGTGCTCAGGGGTATCTAGAGAGTGGGATAGGTTTAATAACTACCCTCACCCTAGTGCGTACCATAACCCTAACCCCTACCCTAACACTAACGCGTACCCTAATCCTAAACCGTACCCTAAACCGAGCCCGAACCCTAACCCTAACCCTAACCCTAACCGTAACCCTAACCCTAACCCTAAGCTACCCTTGACTGCTTCTGCCTCCAATTGATTTCCTAAGCACTAGTGTTTTAAGGAACAGGTTAAAAAGAGAATCCTAATGTGATTTCGTGATAATGGGTGTGTTTCTTATATTTTCCTAGTGTCTAAACACTTCTCCATGGCTGGACCCCCAAATAATATTCCTTTACGTGCTAGGGGGTATCTAGAGAGTGGGATAGGTTTAATAACTACCCTAACCCTAATGCGTACCCTAACCCTAACACCTACCCTAACCCTAACGCATACCCTAATCCTAACCCGTACCCTAAAGCGAGCCCTAACCCTAACACTTACCCTAACCCTAACCCTAACCCATACCCTACGCCCTACCCGAACCCCTCCCCGAACCCGTACCCTAAGCCGTACCCTAACCCTAAACCTAACCCTAAGCTACCCTTCACTGCTTCTGCCTCCAATAGATTTCCTAAGCACTAGTGTTTTAAGGAACAGGTTAAAAAGAGAATCCTAATGTGATTTCTTGATAATGGGTGTGTTCCTTATCTTCTCCTCGTGTCTAAACTCTTCTCCATGGCTGGACCCCCAAATAATATTCCTTTACGTGCTAAGGGGTATCTAGAGAGTGTGATAGGTTTAATAACTACCCTCACCCTTACGCGTACGCTAACCCTAACCCCTACCCTAACCCTAACGCGTACCCTAATCCTAACCCGTACCCTAAACCGAGCCCTAACCCTAACACTAACCCTAACCCTAACCCTAACCCATACCCAACGCCCTACCCGAACCCGTACCCTAAGCCATACCCTAACCCTCACCCTAACCCTAACCCTAACCCTAAGCTACTCTTGACTGCTTCTGCCTCCAATAGATTTCCTAAGCACTAGTGTTTTAAGGAACAGGTTAAAAAGAGAATCCTAATGTGATTTCTTGATAATGGGTGTGTTCCTTATCTTCTCCTAGTGTCTAAACTCTTCTCCATGGCTGGACCCCCAAATAATATTCCTTTACGTGCTAAGGGGTATCTAGAGAGTGGGATAGGTTTAATAAGTAACCTCACCCTATCGCATACCCTAACCCTAACCCCTACCCTAACCCTAACGCGTACCCTAATCCTAACCCGTACCCTAAACCGAGCCCTAACCCTAACACTAACCCTAACCCTAACCCTAACCCATACACTACGCCCTACCCGAACCCCTCCCCGAACCCGTACCCTAAGCCATACCCTAACCCTAACCCTAACCCTAAGCTACCCTTGACTGCTTCTGCCTCAATAGATTTCCTAAGCACTAGTGTTTTAAGGAACTGGTTAAAAAGAGAATCCTAATGTGATTTCTTGATAATGGGTGTGTTCCTTATCTTCTCCTCGTGTCTAAAATCTTCTCCATGGCTGGACCCCCAAATAATATTCCTTTACGTGCTAAGGGGTATCTAGAGAGTGGGATAGGTTTAATAACTAACCTCACACTATCGTGTACCATAACCCTAACCCCTACCCTAACACTAACGCGTACCCTAATCCTAACCCTTACCCTAAACCGAGCCCTAACCCTAACCCTAACCCTAATGCGTACCCTAACCCTAACCCCTACCCTAACACTAATGCGTACCCTAATCCTAACCCGTACCCTAAACCGAGCCCTAACCCTAACACTAGCGCTAACCCTAACCCTAACCCATACCCTACGCCCTACCCGAACCCCTCCCCGAACCCGTACCCTAAGCCGTACCCTAATCCTCACCCTAAACCTAACCCTAACCCTAAGTTCCCCTTGACTGCTTCTGCCTCCAATAGATTTCCTAAGCACTAGAGTTTTAAGGAACAGGTTAAAAAGAGAATCCTAATGTGATTTCTTGATAATGGGTGTTTTCCTTATCTTCTCCTAGTGTCTAAGCTATTCTCCATTGCAGGACCCCCAAATAATATTCCTTTACGTGCTAAGGGGTATCTAGAGAGTGGGATAGGTTTAATAACTACTCTCACCCTAAAGCGTACCCTAACCCTAACCGCTACCCTAACCATAACGCGTACCCTAATCCTAACCCGTACCCTAAACCGAGCCCTAACACTAACACTAACCCTAAACCTAACCCTAACACATACCCTACGCCCTACCCAAACCCCTCCCCGAACCCGTACCCTAAGCCGTACCCTAACCCTCACCCTAACTCTAACCCTAATCCTAAGCTACCCTTGATTGCTTCTGCCTCCAATAGATTTCCTAAGCACTAGTGTTTTAAGGAACAGGTTAAAAAGAGAATCCTAATGTGATTTCTTGATAATGGGTGTGTTCCTTATCTTCTCCTAGTGTCTAAAATCTTCTCCATGGCTGGACCCCCAAATAATATTCCTTTACGTGCTAAGGGGTATCTAGAGAGTGGGATAGGTTTAATAACTACCCTCACCCTAGTGCGTACCATAACCCTAACCCCTACCCTAACACTAACGAGTACCCTAATCCTAACCCGTACCCTAAACCGAGCCCGAACCCTAACACTAACCCTAACCCTAACCCATACCCTACGCCCTACCCGAACCCCTCCCCGAAACCCGTACCGTAAGCCATACCCTAACCCTAACCCTAACCCCTACCCTAACCCTAACCCGTACCCTAAACCGAGCCCTAACCCTAACACTAACCCTAACCCTAACCCTAACCCATACCCTACGCCCTACCCGAACCCGTACCCTAAGCCATACCCTAACCCTCACCCTAACCCTAACCCTAACCCTAAGCTACTCTTGACTGCTTCTGCCTCCAATAGATTTCCTAAGCACTAGTGTTTTAAGGAACAGGTTAAAAAGAGAATCCTAATGTGATTTCTTGATAATGGGTGTGTTCCTTATCTTCTCCTAGTGTCTAAACTCTTCTCCATGGCTGGACCCCCAAATAATATTCCTTTACGTGCTAAGGGGTATCTAGAGAGTGGGATAGGTTTAATAAGTAACCTCACCCTATCGCATACCCTAACCCTAACACCTACCCTAACCCTAACGCGTACCCTAATCCTAACCCGTACCCTAAACCGAGCCCTAACACTAACACTAACCCTAACCCTAACCCTAAACCATACACTACGCCCTACCCGAACCCCTCCCCGAACCCGTACCCTAAGCCATACCCTAACCCTAACCCTAACCCTAAGCTACCCTTGACTGCTTCTGCCTCCAATAGATTTCCTAAGCACTAGTGTTTTAAGGAACAGGTTAAAAAGAGAATCCTAATGTGATTTCTTGATAATGGGTGTGTTCCTTATCTTCTCCTCGTGTCTAAACTCTTCTCCATGGCTGGACCCCCAAATAATATTCCTTTACGTGCTAAGGGGTATCTAGAGAGTAGGATAGGTTTAATAACTAACCTCACCCTAAAGCGTAACCAAACCCTAACCCCTACCCTAACACTAACGCGTACCCTAATCCTAACCCGTACCCTAAACCGAGGCCGAACCCTAACACTAACCCTAACCCATACCCTACGCCCTACACGAACCCCTCCCCGAAACCCGTACCCTAAGCCATACCCTAACCCTTACCCTAACCCTAACCCTAACCCTAAGCTACCCTTGACTGCTTCTGCCTCCAATAGATTTCCTAAGCACTAGTGTTTTAAGGAACAGGTTAAAAGGAGGATCCTAATGTGATTTCGTGATAATGGGTGTGTTCCTTATCTTCTCCTAGTGTCTAAACACTTCTCCATGGCTGGACCCCCAAATAATATTCCTTTACGTGCTAGGGGGTATCTAGACAGTGGGATAGGTTTAATAACTACCCTCACCCTAACGCGTACCCTAACCCTAACACCTACACTAACCCTAACGCGTACCCTAATCCTAACCCTTACCCTAAACCGAGCCCTAACCCTAACACTAACCCTAACCCTAACCCTAACACATACCCTACGCCCTACCCGAAACCCTCCCTGAACCCGTACCCTAAGCCGTACCCTAACCCTCACCCTAACCCTAACCCTAAACCTAAGCTACCCTTGACGGCTTCTGCCTCCAATAGATTTCCTAAGCACTAGTGTTTTAAGGAACAGGTTAAAAAGAGAATCCTAATGTGATTTCTTGATAATGGGTGTGTTCCTTATCTTCTCCTCGTGTCTAAACTCTTCTCCATGGCTGGACCCCCAAATAATATTCCTTTACGTGCTAAGGGGTATCTAGAGAGTGGGATAGGTTTAATAACTACTCTCACCCTAAAGCGTACCCTAACCCTAACCGCTACCCTAACCCTAACGCGTACCCTAATCCTAACCCGTACCCTAAACCGAGTCCTAACACTAACACTAACCCTAACCCTAACCCTAACCCATACCCTACGCCCTACCCAAACCCCTCCCCGAACCCATACCCTAAGCCGTACCCTAACCCTCACCCTAACTCTAACCCTAACCCTAAGCTACCCTTGATTGCTTCTGCCTCCAATAGATTTCCTAAGCTCTAGTGTTTTAAGGAACAGGTTAAAAAGAGAATCCTAATGTGATTTCTTGATAATGGGTGTGCTCCTTATCTTCTCCTAGTGTCTAAACTCTTCTCCATGGCTGGACCCCCAAATAATATTCCTTTACGTGCTAAGGGGTATCTAGAGAGTGGGATAGGTTTAATAACTAACCTCACCCTAAAGCGTAACCTAACCCTAACCCCTACCCTAACACTAACGCGTACCCTAATCCTAACCCATACCCTAAACCGAGCCCGAACCCTAACACTAACCCTAACCCTAACCCATACCCTACGCCCTACCCGAACCCCTCCCCGAACCCGTACCCTAAGCCGTACCCTAAACCTCACCCTAACCCTAACCCTAACACTAAGCTACCCTTGACTGCTTCTGCCTCCAATAGATTTCCTAAGCACTAGTGTTTTAAGGAACAGGTTAAAAAGAGAATCCTAATGTGATTTCTTGATAACGGGTGTGTTCCTTATCTTCTCCTAGTGTCTAAACTCTTCTCCATGGCTGGACCCCCAAATAATATTCCTTTACGTGCTAAGGGGTATCTAGAGAGTGGGATAGGTTTAATAACTAACCTCACCCTATCGCGTACCCTAACCCTAACCACTACCCTAACACTCACGTGTAACCTAATCCTAACCCGTACCCTAAACCGAGCCCTAACCCTAACACTAGCGCTAACCCTAACCCTAACCCATACCCTACGCCCTACCCGAACCCCTCCCCGAACCCGTACCCTAAGCCGTACCCTAACCCTCACCCTAACCCTAACCCTAACACTAAGCTACCCTTGACTGCTTCTGCCTCCAATAGATATCCTAAGCACTAGTGTTTTAAGGAACAGGTTAAAAAGAGAATCCTAATGTGACTTCTTGATAATGGGTGTGTTCCTTATCTTCTCCTCGTGTCTAAACTCTTCTCCATGGCTGGACCCCCAAATAATATTCCTTTACGTGCTAAGGGGTATCTAGAGAGTGGGATTGGTTTAATAACTAACCTCACCCTATCACGTACCCTAACCCTAACCACTACCCTAACACTAACGGGTACCCTAATCCTAACCCGTACTCTAAACCGAGCCCTAACCCTAACACTAACCCTAACCCTAACCCTAAACCATACCCTACGCCCTACCCGAACCCCTCCCCGAACCCGTACCCTAAGCCGTACCCTAACCCTCACCCTCACCCTAACCCTATCCCTAAGCTACCCTTGACTGCTTCTGCCTCCAATAGATTTCCTAAGCACTAGTGTTTTAAGGAACAGGTGAAAAAGAGAATCCTAAAGTGATTTCTTGATAATGGGTGTGTTCCTTATCTTCTCCTAGTGTCTAAAATCTTCTCCATGGCTGGACCCCCAAATAATATTCCTTTACGTGCTAAGGGGTATCTAGAGAGTGGGATAGGTTTAATAACTACCCTCACCCTAGTGCGTACCATAACCCTAACCCCTACCCTAACACTAACGAGTACCCTAATCCTAACCCGTACCCTAAACCGAGCCCGAACCCTAACACTAACCCTAACCCTAACCCATACCCTACGCCCTACCCGAACCCCTCCCCGAAACCCGTACCGTAAGCCATACCCTAACCCTAACCCTAACCCCTACCCTAACCCTAACCCGTACCCTAAACCGAGCCCTAACCCTAACACTAACCCTAACCCTAACCCTAACCCATACCCTACGCCCTACCCGAACCCGTACCCTAAGCCATACCCTAACCCTCACCCTAACCCTAACCCTAACCCTAAGCTACTCTTGACTGCTTCTGCCTCCAATAGATTTCCTAAGCACTAGTGTTTTAAGGAACAGGTTAAAAAGAGAATCCTAATGTGATTTCTTGATAATGGGTGTGTTCCTTATCTTCTCCTAGTGTCTAAACTCTTCTCCATGGCTGGACCCCCAAATAATATTCCTTTACGTGCTAAGGGGTATCTAGAGAGTGGGATAGGTTTAATAAGTAACCTCACCCTATCGCATACCCTAACCCTAACACCTACCCTAACCCTAACGCGTACCCTAATCCTAACCCGTACCCTAAACCGAGCCCTAACACTAACACTAACCCTAACCCTAACCCTAAACCATACACTACGCCCTACCCGAACCCCTCCCCGAACCCGTACCCTAAGCCATACCCTAACCCTAACCCTAACCCTAAGCTACCCTTGACTGCTTCTGCCTCCAATAGATTTCCTAAGCACTAGTGTTTTAAGGAACAGGTTAAAAAGAGAATCCTAATGTGATTTCTTGATAATGGGTGTGTTCCTTATCTTCTCCTCGTGTCTAAACTCTTCTCCATGGCTGGACCCCCAAATAATATTCCTTTACGTGCTAAGGGGTATCTAGAGAGTAGGATAGGTTTAATAACTAACCTCACCCTAAAGCGTAACCAAACCCTAACCCCTACCCTAACACTAACGCGTACCCTAATCCTAACCCGTACCCTAAACCGAGGCCGAACCCTAACACTAACCCTAACCCATACCCTACGCCCTACACGAACCCCTCCCCGAAACCCGTACCCTAAGCCATACCCTAACCCTTACCCTAACCCTAACCCTAACCCTAAGCTACCCTTGACTGCTTCTGCCTCCAATAGATTTCCTAAGCACTAGTGTTTTAAGGAACAGGTTAAAAGGAGGATCCTAATGTGATTTCGTGATAATGGGTGTGTTCCTTATCTTCTCCTAGTGTCTAAACACTTCTCCATGGCTGGACCCCCAAATAATATTCCTTTACGTGCTAGGGGGTATCTAGACAGTGGGATAGGTTTAATAACTACCCTCACCCTAACGCGTACCCTAACCCTAACACCTACACTAACCCTAACGCGTACCCTAATCCTAACCCTTACCCTAAACCGAGCCCTAACCCTAACACTAACCCTAACCCTAACCCTAACACATACCCTACGCCCTACCCGAAACCCTCCCTGAACCCGTACCCTAAGCCGTACCCTAACCCTCACCCTAACCCTAACCCTAAACCTAAGCTACCCTTGACGGCTTCTGCCTCCAATAGATTTCCTAAGCACTAGTGTTTTAAGGAACAGGTTAAAAAGAGAATCCTAATGTGATTTCTTGATAATGGGTGTGTTCCTTATCTTCTCCTCGTGTCTAAACTCTTCTCCATGGCTGGACCCCCAAATAATATTCCTTTACGTGCTAAGGGGTATCTAGAGAGTGGGATAGGTTTAATAACTACTCTCACCCTAAAGCGTACCCTAACCCTAACCGCTACCCTAACCCTAACGCGTACCCTAATCCTAACCCGTACCCTAAACCGAGTCCTAACACTAACACTAACCCTAACCCTAACCCTAACCCATACCCTACGCCCTACCCAAACCCCTCCCCGAACCCATACCCTAAGCCGTACCCTAACCCTCACCCTAACTCTAACCCTAACCCTAAGCTACCCTTGATTGCTTCTGCCTCCAATAGATTTCCTAAGCTCTAGTGTTTTAAGGAACAGGTTAAAAAGAGAATCCTAATGTGATTTCTTGATAATGGGTGTGCTCCTTATCTTCTCCTAGTGTCTAAACTCTTCTCCATGGCTGGACCCCCAAATAATATTCCTTTACGTGCTAAGTGGTATCTAGAGAGTGGGATAGGTTTAATAACTAACCTCACCCTAAAGCGTAACCTAACCCTAACCCCTACCCTAACACTAACGCGTACCCTAATCCTAACCCATACCCTAAACCGAGCCCGAACCCTAACACTAACCCTAACCCTAACCCATACCCTACGCCCTACCCGAACCCCTCCCCGAACCCGTACCCTAAGCCGTACCCTAAACCTCACCCTAACCCTAACCCTAACACTAAGCTACCCTTGACTGCTTCTGCCTCCAATAGATTTCCTAAGCACTAGTGTTTTAAGGAACAGGTTAAAAAGAGAATCCTAATGTGATTTCTTGATAACGGGTGTGTTCCTTATCTTCTCCTAGTGTCTAAACTCTTCTCCATGGCTGGACCCCCAAATAATATTCCTTTACGTGCTAAGGGGTATCTAGAGAGTGGGATAGGTTTAATAACTAACCTCACCCTATCGCGTACCCTAACCCTAACCACTACCCTAACACTCACGTGTAACCTAATCCTAACCCGTACCCTAAACCGAGCCCTAACCCTAACACTAGCGCTAACCCTAACCCTAACCCATACCCTACGCCCTACCCGAACCCCTCCCCGAACCCGTACCCTAAGCCGTACCCTAACCCTCACCCTAACCCTAACCCTAACACTAAGCTACCCTTGACTGCTTCTGCCTCCAATAGATATCCTAAGCACTAGTGTTTTAAGGAACAGGTTAAAAAGAGAATCCTAATGTGACTTCTTGATAATGGGTGTGTTCCTTATCTTCTCCTCGTGTCTAAACTCTTCTCCATGGCTGGACCCCCAAATAATATTCCTTTACGTGCTAAGGGGTATCTAGAGAGTGGGATTGGTTTAATAACTAACCTCACCCTATCACGTACCCTAACCCTAACCACTACCCTAACACTAACGGGTACCCTAATCCTAACCCGTACTCTAAACCGAGCCCTAACCCTAACACTAACCCTAACCCTAACCCTAAACCATACCCTACGCCCTACCCGAACCCCTCCCCGAACCCGTACCCTAAGCCGTACCCTAACCCTCACCCTCACCCTAACCCTATCCCTAAGCTACCCTTGACTGCTTCTGCCTCCAATAGATTTCCTAAGCACTAGTGTTTTAAGGAACAGGTGAAAAAGAGAATCCTAAAGTGATTTCTTGATAATGGGTGTGTTCCTTATCTTCTCCTAGTGTCTAAGCTCTTCTCCATGGCTGGACCCCCAAATAATATTCCTTTACGTGCTAAGGGGTATCTAGAGAGTGGGATAGGTTTAATAACTACTCTCACCGTAAAGCGTACCCTAACCCTAACTGCTACCCTAACCCTAACGCGTACCCTAATCCTAACCCGTACCCTAAACCGAGCCCTAACACTAACACTAACCCTAACCCTAACCCTAACCCATACCCTACGCCCTACCCAAACCCCTCCCCGAACCCGTACGCTAAGCCGTACCCTAACCCTCACCCTAACTCTAACCCTAACCCTAAGCTACCCTTGATTTCTTCTTCCTCCAAAAGATTTCCTAAGCACTAGTGTTTTAAGGAACAGGTTAAAAAGAGAATCCTAATGTGATTTCTTGATAATGGGTGTGTTCCTTATCTTCTCCTAGTGTCTAAACTCTTCTCCATGGCTGGACCCCCAAATAATATTCCTTTACGTGCTAAGGGGTATCTAGAGAGTGGGATAGGTTTAATAACTACCCTCACCCTAACGCGTACCCTAACCCTAACACCTACCCTAACCCTAACGCGTACCCTAATCCTAACCCGTACCCTAAACCGAGCCCTAACCCTAACACTAACCCTAACCCTAAACCATACCCTACGCCCTACCCGATCCCCTCCCTGAACTCGTACACTAAGCCGTACCCTAACCCTCACCCTAACCCTAACCCTAAACCTAAGCTACCCTTGACGGCTTCTGCCTCCAATAGATTTCCTAAGCACTAGTGTTTTAAGAAACAGGTTAAAAAGAGAATCCTAATGTGATTTCTTGATAATGGGTGTGTTCCTTATCTTCTCCTCGTGTCTAAACTCATCTCCATGGCTGGACCCCCAAATAATATTCCTTTACGTGCTAAGGGGTATCTAGAGAGTGGGATAGGTTTAATAACTAACCTCACACTATCGCGTACCCTAACCCTAACCCCTACCCTAACACTAACGCGTACCCTAATCCTAACCCTTACCCTAAACCGAGCCCGAACCCTAACACTAACCCTCACCCTAACCCTAACCCATACCCTACGCCCTACCCAAACCCCTCCCCGAACCCGTACCCTAAGCCGTACCCTAAACCTCACCCTAACCCTAACCCTAACACTAAGCTACCCTTGACTGCTTCTGCCATCAATAGATTTCCTAAGCACTAGTGTTTTAAGGAACAGGTTAAAAAGAGAATCCTAATGTGATTTCTTGATAATGGGTGTGTTCCTTATCTTCTCCTAGTGTCTAAACTCTTCTCCATGGCTGGACTCCCAAATAATATTCCTTTACGTGCTAAGGGGTATCTAGAGAGTGGGATAGGTTTAATAACTAACCTCACCCTATCGCGTACCCTAACCCTAACCCCTACCCTAACACTAACGCATACCCTAATCCTATCCCGTACCCTAAACCGAGCCCTAACCCTAACACTAACCTTAACCCTAACCCATACCCTACGCCCTACCCGAACCCCTCCCCGAACCCGTACCCTAAGCCGTACCCTAACCCTCACCCTAACCCTAACCCTAACCCTAAGCTACCCTTGACTGCTTCTGCCTCCAATAGATTTCCTAAGCAATAGTGTTTTAAGGAACAGGTTAAAAAGAGAATCCTAATGTGATTTCGTGATAATGGGTGTGTTCTTTATCTTCTCCTAGTGTCTAAACCCTTCTCCATGGCTGGACCCACAAATAATATTCCTTTACGTGCTAAAGGGTATCTAAAGAGTGAGATAGGTTTAATAACTAACCTCACCCTATCGTGCACCCTAACCCTAACCCCTACCCTAACACTAACGTGTAACCTAATCCTAACCCATACCTTAAACCGAGCCCTAACCCTAACACTAACCCTAACCCTAACCCTAAACCATACCCTACGCCCTACCCGAACCCCTCCCCGAACCCGTACCCTAAGCCGTACCCTAACCCTCACCCTCACCCTAACACTAAGCTACCCTTGACTGCTTCTGCCTCCAATAGATTTCTTAAGCACTAGTATTTTAAGGAACAGGTTAAAAAGAGAATCCTAATGTGATTTCTTGATAATGGGTCTGTTCCTTATCTTCTCCTAGTGTCTAAACTCTTCTCCATGGCTGGACCCCCAAATAATATTCCTTTACGTGCTAAGGGGTATCTAGAGAGTGGGATAGGTTTAATAACTACCCTCACCCTAACGCGTACCCTAACCCTAACCCCTACCCTAACCCTAACGCGTAACCTAATCCTAACCCGTACCCTAAACCGAGCCCTAACCCTGACACTAGCGCTAACCCTAACCCTAACCCATACCCTACGCCCTACCCGAACCCCTCCCCGAACCCGTACACTAAGCCGTACACTAACCCTCACCCTAAACCTAACCCTACCCCTAAGCTACCCTTGACTGCTTCTGCCTCCAATAGATTTCCTAAGCACTAGTGTTTTAAGGAACAGGTTAAAAAGAGAATCCTAATGTGATTTCTTGATAATGGGTGTGTTCCTTATCTTCTCCTAGTGTCTAAGCTCTTCTCCATGGCTGGACCCCCAAATAATATTCCTTTACGTGCTAAGGGGTATCTAGAGAGTGGGATAGGTTTAATAACTACTCTCACCCTAAAGCGTACCCTAACCCTAACCGCTACCCTAACCCTAACGCGTACCCTAATCCTAACCCGTACCCTAAACCGAGTCCTAACACTAACACTAACCCTAACCCTAACCCTAACCCATACCCTACGCCCTACCCAAACCCCTCCCCGAACCCATACCCTAAGCCGTACCCTAACCCTCACCCTAACTCTAACCCTAACCCTAAGCTACCCTTGATTGCTTCTGCCTCCAATAGATTTCCTAAGCTCTAGTGTTTTAAGGAACAGGTTAAAAAGAGAATCCTAATGTGATTTCTTGATAATGGGTGTGCTCCTTATCTTCTCCTAGTGTCTAAACTCTTCTCCATGGCTGGACCCCCAAATAATATTCCTTTACGTGCTAAGGGGTATCTAGAGAGTGGGATAGGTTTAATAACTAACCTCACCCTAAAGCGTAACCTAACCCTAACCCCTACCCTAACACTAACGCGTACCCTAATCCTAACCCATACCCTAAACCGAGCCCGAACCCTAACACTAACCCTAACCCTAACCCATACCCTACGCCCTACCCGAACCCCTCCCCGAACCCGTACCCTAAGCCGTACCCTAAACCTCACCCTTACCCTAACCCTAACACTAAGCTACCCTTGACTGCTTCTGCCTCCAATAGATTTCCTAAGCACTAGTGTTTTAAGGAACAGGTTAAAAAGAGAATCCTAATGTGATTTCTTGATAACGGGTGTGTTCCTTATCTTCTCCTAGTGTCTAAACTCTTCTCCATGGCTGGACCCCCAAATAATATTCCTTTACGTGCTAAGGGGTATCTAGAGAGTGGGATAGGTTTAATAACTAACCTCACCCTATCGCGTACCCTAACCCTAACCACTACCCTAACACTCACGTGTAACCTAATCCTAACCCGTACCCTAAACCGAGCCCTAACCCTAACACTAGCGCTAACCCTAACCCTAACCCATACCCTACGCCCTACCCGAACCCCTCCCCGAACCCGTACCCTAAGCCGTACCCTAACCCTCACCCTAACCCTAACCCTAACACTAAGCTACCCTTGACTGCTTCTGCCTCCAATAGATATCCTAAGCACTAGTGTTTTAAGGAACAGGTTAAAAAGAGAATCCTAATGTGACTTCTTGATAATGGGTGTGTTCCTTATCTTCTCCTCGTGTCTAAACTCTTCTCCATGGCTGGACCCCCAAATAATATTCCTTTACGTGCTAAGGGGTATCTAGAGAGTGGGATTGGTTTAATAACTAACCTCACCCTATCACGTACCCTAACCCTAACCACTACCCTAACACTAACGGGTACCCTAATCCTCACCCGTACTCTAAACCGAGCCCTAACCCTAACACTAACCCTAACCCTAACCCTAAACCATACCCTACGCCCTACCCGAACCCCTCCCCGAACCCGTACCCTAAGCCGTACCCTAACCCTCACCCTCACCCTAACCCTATCCCTAAGCTACCCTTGACTGCTTCTGCCTCCAATAGATTTCCTAAGCACTAGTGTTTTAAGGAACAGGTGAAAAAGAGAATCCTAAAGTGATTTCTTGATAATGGGTGTGTTCCTTATCTTCTCCTAGTGTCTAAGCTCTTCTCCATGGCTGGACCCCCAAATAATATTCCTTTACGTGCTAAGGGGTATCTAGAGAGTGGGATAGGTTTAATAACTACTCTCACCGTAAAGCGTACCCTAACCCTAACTGCTACCCTAACCCTAACGCGTACCCTAATCCTAACCCGTACCCTAAACCGAGCCCTAACACTAACACTAACCCTAACCCTAACCCTAACCCATACCCTACGCCCTACCCAAACCCCTCCCCGAACCCGTACGCTAAGCCGTACCCTAACCCTCACCCTAACTCTAACCCTAACCCTAAGCTACCCTTGATTTCTTCTTCCTCCAAAAGATTTCCTAAGCACTAGTGTTTTAAGGAACAGGTTAAAAAGAGAATCCTAATGTGATTTCTTGATAATGGGTGTGTTCCTTATCTTCTCCTAGTGTCTAAACTCTTCTCCATGGCTGGACCCCCAAATAATATTCCTTTACGTGCTAAGGGGTATCTAGAGAGTAGGATAGGTTTAATAACTACCCTCACCCTAACGCGTACCCTAACCCTAACACCTACCCTAACCCTAACGCGTACCCTAATCCTAACCCGTACCCTAAACCGAGCCCTAACCCTAACACTAACCCTAACCCTAAACCATACCCTACGCCCTACCCGATCCCCTCCCTGAACTCGTACACTAAGCCGTACCCTAACCCTCACCCTAACCCTAACCCTAAACCTAAGCTACCCTTGACGGCTTCTGCCTCCAATAGATTTCCTAAGCACTAGTGTTTTAAGAAACAGGTTAAAAAGAGAATCCTAATGTGATTTCTTGATAATGGGTGTGTTCCTTATCTTCTCCTCGTGTCTAAACTCATCTCCATGGCTGGACCCCCAAATAATATTCCTTTACGTGCTAAGGGGTATCTAGAGAGTGGGATAGGTTTAATAACTAACCTCACACTATCGCGTACCCTAACCCTAACCCCTACCCTAACACTAACGCGTACCCTAATCCTAACCCTTACCCTAAACCGAGCCCGAACCCTAACACTAACCCTCACCCTAACCCTAACCCATACCCTACGCCCTACCCAAACCCCTCCCCGAACCCGTACCCTAAGCCGTACCCTAAACCTCACCCTAACCCTAACCCTAACACTAAGCTACCCTTGACTGCTTCTGCCATCAATAGATTTCCTAAGCACTAGTGTTTTAAGGAACAGGTTAAAAAGAGAATCCTAATGTGATTTCTTGATAATGGGTGTGTTCCTTATCTTCTCCTAGTGTCTAAACTCTTCTCCATGGCTGGACTCCCAAATAATATTCCTTTACGTGCTAAGGGGTATCTAGAGAGTGGGATAGGTTTAATAACTAACCTCACCCTATCGCGTACCCTAACCCTAACCCCTACCCTAACACTAACGCATACCCTAATCCTATCCCGTACCCTAAACCGAGCCCTAACCCTAACACTAACCTTAACCCTAACCCATACCCTACGCCCTACCCGAACCCCTCCCCGAACCCGTACCCTAAGCCGTACCCTAACCCTCACCCTAACCCTAACCCTAACCCTAAGCTACCCTTGACTGCTTCTGCCTCCAATAGATTTCCTAAGCAATAGTGTTTTAAGGAACAGGTTAAAAAGAGAATCCTAATGTGATTTCGTGATAATGGGTGTGTTCTTTATCTTCTCCTAGTGTCTAAACTCTTCTCCATGGCTGGACCCACAAATAATATTCCTTTACGTGCTAAAGGGTATATAAAGAGTGAGATAGGTTTAATAACTAACCTCACCCTATCGTGCACCCTAACCCTAACCCCTACCCTAACACTAACGTGTAACCTAATCCTAACCCATACCTTAAACCGAGCCCTAACCCTAACACTAACCCTAACCCTAACCCTAAACCATACCCTACGCCCTACCCGAACCCCTCCCCGAACCCGTACCCTAAGCCGTACCCTAACCCTCACCCTCACCCTAACACTAAGCTACCCTTGACTGCTTCTGCCTCCAATAGATTTCTTAAGCACTAGTATTTTAAGGAACAGGTTAAAAAGAGAATCCTAATGTGATTTCTTGATAATGGGTCTGTTCCTTATCTTCTCCTAGTGTCTAAACTCTTCTCCATGGCTGGACCCCCAAATAATATTCCTTTACGTGCTAAGGGGTATCTAGAGAGTGGGATAGGTTTAATAACTACCCTCACCCTAACGCGTACCCTAACCCTAACCCCTACCCTAACCCTAACGCGTAACCTAATCCTAACCCGTACCCTAAACCGAGCCCTAACCCTGACACTAGCGCTAACCCTAACCCTAACCCATACCCTACGCCCTACCCGAACCCCTCCCCGAACCCGTACCCTAAGCCGTACACTAACCCTCACCCTAAACCTAACCCTAACCCTAAGCTACCCTTGACTGCTTCTGCCTCCAATAGATTTCCTAAGCACTAGTGTTTTAAGGAACAGGTTAAAAAGAGAATCCTAATGTGATTTCTTGATAATGGGTGTGTTCCTTATCTTCTCCTAGTGTCTAAGCTCTTCTCCATGGCTGGACCCCCAAATAATATTCCTTTACGTGCTAAGGGGTATCTAGAGAGTGGGATAGGTTTAATAACTACTCTCACCCTAAAGCGTACCCTAACCCTAACCGCTACCCTAACCCTAACGCGTACCCTAATCCTAACCCGTACCCTAAACCGAGTCCTAACACTAACACTAACCCTAACCCTAACCCTAACCCATACCCTACGCCCTACCCAAACCCCTCCCCGAACCCATACCCTAAGCCGTACCCTAACCCTCACCCTAACTCTAACCCTAACCCTAAGCTACCCTTGATTGCTTCTGCCTCCAATAGATTTCCTAAGCTCTAGTGTTTTAAGGAACAGGTTAAAAAGAGAATCCTAATGTGATTTCTTGATAATGGGTGTGCTCCTTATCTTCTCCTAGTGTCTAAACTCTTCTCCATGGCTGGACCCCCAAATAATATTCCTTTACGTGCTAAGGGGTATCTAGAGAGTGGGATAGGTTTAATAACTAACCTCACCCTAAAGCGTAACCTAACCCTAACCCCTACCCTAACACTAACGCGTACCCTAATCCTAACCCATACCCTAAACCGAGCCCGAACCCTAACACTAACCCTAACCCTAACCCATACCCTACGCCCTACCTGAACCCCTCCCCGAACCCGTACCCTAAGCCGTACCCTAAACCTCACCCTAACCCTAACCCTAACACTAAGCTACCCTTGACTGCTTCTGCCTCCAATAGATTTCCTAAGCACTAGTGTTTTAAGGAACAGGTTAAAAAGAGAATCCTAATGTGATTTCTTGATAACGGGTGTGTTCCTTATCTTCTCCTAGTGTCTAAACTCTTCTCCATGGCTGGACCCCCAAATAATATTCCTTTACGTGCTAAGGGGTATCTAGAGAGTGGGATAGGTTTAATAACTAACCTCACCCTATCGCGTACCCTAACCCTAACCACTACCCTAACACTCACGTGTAACCTAATCCTAACCCGTACCCTAAACCGAGCCCTAACCCTAACACTAGCGCTAACCCTAACCCTAACCCATACCCTACGCCCTACCCGAACCCCTCCCCGAACCCGTACCCTAAGCCGTACCCTAACCCTCACCCTAACCCTAACCCTAACACTAAGCTACCCTTGACTGCTTCTGCCTCCAATAGATATCCTAAGCACTAGTGTTTTAAGGAACAGGTTAAAAAGAGAATCCTAATGTGACTTCTTGATAATGGGTGTGTTCCTTATCTTCTCCTCGTGTCTAAACTCTTCTCCATGGCTGGACCCCCAAATAATATTCCTTTACGTGCTAAGGGGTATCTAGAGAGTGGGATTGGTTTAATAACTAACCTCACCCTATCACGTACCCTAACCCTAACCACTACCCTAACACTAACGGGTACCCTAATCCTCACCCGTACTCTAAACCGAGCCCTAACCCTAACACTAACCCTAACCCTAACCCTAAACCATACCCTACGCCCTACCCGAACCCCTCCCCGAACCCGTACCCTAAGCCGTACCCTAACCCTCACCCTCACCCTAACCCTATCCCTAAGCTACCCTTGACTGCTTCTGCCTCCAATAGATTTCCTAAGCACTAGTGTTTTAAGGAACAGGTGAAAAAGAGAATCCTAAAGTGATTTCTTGATAATGGGTGTGTTCCTTATCTTCTCCTAGTGTCTAAGCTCTTCTCCATGGCTGGACCCCCAAATAATATTCCTTTACGTGCTAAGGGGTATCTAGAGAGTGGGATAGGTTTAATAACTACTCTCACCGTAAAGCGTACCCTAACCCTAACTGCTACCCTAACCCTAACGCGTACCCTAATCCTAACCCGTACCCTAAACCGAGCCCTAACACTAACACTAACCCTAACCCTAACCCTAACCCATACCCTACGCCCTACCCAAACCCCTCCCCGAACCCGTACGCTAAGCCGTACCCTAACCCTCACCCTAACTCTAACCCTAACCCTAAGCTACCCTTGATTTCTTCTTCCTCCAAAAGATTTCCTAAGCACTAGTGTTTTAAGGAACAGGTTAAAAAGAGAATCCTAATGTGATTTCTTGATAATGGGTGTGTTCCTTATCTTCTCCTAGTGTCTAAACTCTTCTCCATGGCTGGACCCCCAAATAATATTCCTTTACGTGCTAAGGGGTATCTAGAGAGTGGGATAGGTTTAATAACTACCCTCACCCTAACGCGTACCCTAACCCTAACACCTACCCTAACCCTAACGCGTACCCTAATCCTAACCCGTACCCTAAACCGAGCCCTAACCCTAACACTAACCCTAACCCTAAACCATACCCTACGCCCTACCCGATCCCCTCCCTGAACTCGTACACTAAGCCGTACCCTAACCCTCACCCTAACCCTAACCCTAAACCTAAGCTACCCTTGACGGCTTCTGCCTCCAATAGATTTCCTAAGCACTAGTGTTTTAAGAAACAGGTTAAAAAGAGAATCCTAATGTGATTTCTTGATAATGGGTGTGTTCCTTATCTTCTCCTCGTGTCTAAACTCATCTCCATGGCTGGACCCCCAAATAATATTCCTTTACGTGCTAAGGGGTATCTAGAGAGTGGGATAGGTTTAATAACTAACCTCACACTATCGCGTACCCTAACCCTAACCCCTACCCTAACACTAACGCGTACCCTAATCCTAACCCTTACCCTAAACCGAGCCCGAACCCTAACACTAACCCTCACCCTAACCCTAACCCATACCCTACGCCCTACCCAAACCCCTCCCCGAACCCGTACCCTAAGCCGTACCCTAAACCTCACCCTAACCCTAACCCTAACACTAAGCTACCCTTGACTGCTTCTGCCATCAATAGATTTCCTAAGCACTAGTGTTTTAAGGAACAGGTTAAAAAGAGAATCCTAATGTGATTTCTTGATAATGGGTGTGTTCCTTATCTTCTCCTAGTGTCTAAACTCTTCTCCATGGCTGGACTCCCAAATAATATTCCTTTACGTGCTAAGGGGTATCTAGAGAGTGGGATAGGTTTAATAACTAACCTCACCCTATCGCGTACCCTAACCCTAACCCCTACCCTAACACTAACGCATACCCTAATCCTATCCCGTACCCTAAACCGAGCCCTAACCCTAACACTAACCTTAACCCTAACCCATACCCTACGCCCTACCCGAACCCCTCCCCGAACCCGTACCCTAAGCCGTACCCTAACCCTCACCCTAACCCTAACCCTAACCCTAAGCTACCCTTGACTGCTTCTGCCTCCAATAGATTTCCTAAGCAATAGTGTTTTAAGGAACAGGTTAAAAAGAGAATCCTAATGTGATTTCGTGATAATGGGTGTGTTCTTTATCTTCTCCTAGTGTCTAAACTCTTCTCCATGGCTGGACCCACAAATAATATTCCTTTACGTGCTAAAGGGTATCTAAAGAGTGAGATAGGTTTAATAACTAACCTCACCCTATCGTGCACCCTAACCCTAACCCCTACCCTAACACTAACGTGTAACCTAATCCTAACCCATACCTTAAACCGAGCCCTAACCCTAACACTAACCCTAACCCTAACCCTAAACCATACCCTACGCCCTACCCGAACCCCTCCCCGAACCCGTACCCTAAGCCGTACCCTAACCCTCACCCTCACCCTAACACTAAGCTACCCTTGACTGCTTCTGCCTCCAATAGATTTCTTAAGCACTAGTATTTTAAGGAACAGGTTAAAAAGAGAATCCTAATGTGATTTCTTGATAATGGGTCTGTTCCTTATCTTCTCCTAGTGTCTAAACTCTTCTCCATGGCTGGACCCCCAAATAATATTCCTTTACGTGCTAAGGGGTATCTAGAGAGTGGGATAGGTTTAATAACTACCCTCACCCTAACGCGTACCCTAACCCTAATCCCTACCCTAACCCTAACGCGTAACCTAATCCTAACCCGTACCCTAAACCGAGCCCTAACCCTGACACTAGCGCTAACCCTAACCCTAACCCATACCCTACGCCCTACCCGAACCCCTCCCCGAACCCGTACCCTAAGCCGTACACTAACCCTCACCCTAAACCTAACCCTAACCCTAAGCTACCCTTGACTGCTTCTGCCTCCAATAGATTTCCTAAGCACTAGTGTTTTAAGGAACAGGTTAAAAAGAGAATCCTAATGTGATTTCTTGATAATGGGTGTGTTCCTTATCTTCCCCTCGTGTCTAATCTCTTCTCCATGGCTGGACCCCCAAATAATATTCCTTTACGTGCTACGGGGTATCTAGAGAGTGGGATAGGTTTAATAACTAACCTCACCCTATCGCGTACCCTAAACCTAACCCCTACCCTAACACTAACGCGTACCCTAATCCTAACCCGTACCCTAACCCTCACCCTAACCTTAACCCTAACACTAAGCTACCCTTGACTGCTTCTGCCTCCAATAGATTTCCTAAGCACTAGTGTTTTAAGGAACAGGTTAAAAAGAGAATCCTAATGTGTTTTCTTGATAATGGGTGTGTTCCTTATCTTCTCCTCGTGTCTAAACTCTTCTCCATGGCTGGACCCCCAAATAATATTCCTTTACGTGCTAAGGGGTATCTAGAGAGTGTGATAGGTTTAATAACTACCCTCACCCTAACGCGTACCCTAACCCTAACCCCTACCCTAACCCTAACGCGTACCCTAATCCTAACCCGTACCCTAAACCGAGCCCTAACCCTAACACTAACCCTAACCCTAACCCTAACACATACCCTACGCCCTACCCGAACCCCTCCCCGAACCCGTACCCTAAGCCGTACCCTAACCCTAACCCTAACCCTAAGCTACCCTTGACTGCTTCTGCCTCCAATAGATTTCCTAAGCACTAGTGTTTAAAGGAACAGGTTAAAAAGAGAATCCTAATGTGATTTCTTGATAATGGGTGTGTTCCTTATCTTCTCCTCGTGTCTAAACTCTTCTCCATGGCTGGACCCCCAAATAATATTCCTTTACGTGCTAAGGGGTATCTAGAGAGTGTGATAGGTTTAATAACTACCCTCACCCTAACGCGTACCCTAACCCTAACCCCTACCCTAACCCTAACGCGTACCCTAATCCTAACCCGTACCCTAAACCGAGCCCTAACCCTAACACTAACCCTAACCCTAACCCTAACCCATACCCTACGCCCTACACGAACCCCTCCCCGAACCCCTACCCTAAGCCATACCCTAACCCTCACCCTAACCCTAACCCTAACCCTAAGCTACCCTTGACTGCTTCTGCCTCCAAAGATTTACTAAGCACTAGTGTTTTAAGGAACAGGTTAAAAAGAGAATCCTAATGTGATTTCGTGATAATGGGTGTGTTCCTTATCTTCTCCTAGTGTCTAAACACTTCTCCATGGCTGGACCCCCAAATAATATTCCTTTACTTGCTAGGGGGTATCTAGAGAGTGCGATAGGTTTAATAACTACCCTCACCCTAACGCGTACCCTAACCCTAACACTTACCCTAACCCTAACGCGTACCCTAATCCTAACCCGTACCCTAAACCGAGCCCTAACCCTAACACTAACCCTAACCCATACCCTACGCCCTACCCGAACCCCTCCCCGAACCCGTACCCTAAGCCGTACCCTAACCCTAACCCTAACCCCAAGCTACCCTTGACTGCTTCTGCCTCCAATAGATTTCCTAAGCACTAGTGTTTTAAGGAACAGGTTAAAAAGAGAATCCTAATGTGATTTCTTGATAATGGGTGTGTTCCTTATCTTTTCCTCGTGTCTAAACTGTTCTCCATGGCTGGACCCCCAAATAATATTAGTTTACGTGCTAAGGGGTATCTAGAGAGTGGGATAGGTTTAATAACTACCCTCATCCTAACACGTACCCTAACCCTAACCCCTACCCTAACCCTAACGCGTACCCTAATCCTAACCCGTACCCTAAACCGAGCCCTAACCCTAACACTAGCCCTAACCCTAACCCTAACCCATACCCTACGCCCTACCCGAACCCCTCCCCGAACCCGTACCCTAAGCCATACCCTAACCCTCACCCTAACCCTAACCCTAACCCTAAGCTACCCTTGACTGCTTCTGCCTCCAATAGATTTCCTAAGCACTAGTGTTTTAAGGAACAGGTTAAAAAGAGAATCCTAATGTGATTTCTTCATAATGGGTGTGTTCCTTATCTTCTCCTAGTGTCTAAACTCTTTTCCATGGCTGGACCCCCAAATAATATTCCTTTACGTGCTAAGGGGTATCTAGAGAGTGGGATAGATTTAATAAGTAACCTCACCCTATCGCATACCCTAACCCTAACCCCTACCCTAACCCTAATGCGTACCCTAATCCTAACCCGTACCCTAAACCGAGCCCTAACCCTAACACTAACCCTAACCCTAACCCTAACCCATACACTATGCCCTAACCGAACCCCTCCCCGAACCCGTACCCTAAGCCGTACCCTAACCCTAACCCTAACCCTAAGATACCCTTGACTGCTTCTGCCTCCAATAGATTTCCTAAGCAGTAGTATTTTAAGGAACAGGTTAAAAAGAGAATCCTAATGTGATTTCTTGATAATGGGTGTGTTCCTTATCTTCTCCTCGTGTCTAAACTCTTCTCCATGGCTGGACCCCCAAATAATATTCCTTTACGTGCTAAGGGGTATCTAGAGAGTGGGATAGGTTTAATAACTAACCTCACCCTCTCGCGTACCCTAACCCTAACCCCTACCCTAACACTAACGCGTACTCTAATCCTAACCCGTAACCTAAACCGAGCCCTAACCCTAACACTAACCCTAACCCTAACCCTAACCCATACCCTACGCCCTAACCGAACCCGTACCCTAAGCCGTACCCTAACCCTCATCCTAACCCTAACCCTAACCCTAAGCTACCCTTGACGGCTTCGGCCTCCAACAGATTTCCTAAGCACTAGTGTTTTAAGGAACAGGTTAAAAAGAGAATCCTAATGTGATTTCTTGATAATGGGTGTGTTCCTTATCTTCTCCTAGTGTCTAAACTCTTCTCCATGGCTGGACCCACAAATAATATTCCTTTACGTGCTAAGGGGTATCTAGAGAATGGGATAGGTTTAATAACTACCCTCACCCTAACGCGTACCCTAACCCTAACCCCTACCCTAACCCTAACGCGTACCCTAATCCTAACCCGTACCCTAAACCGAGCCCTAACCTTAACACTAACCCTAACCCTAACCCTAACCCATACCCTACGCCCTACCCGAACCCCTCCCCGAAACCCGTACCCTAAGCCATACCCTAAACCTCACCCTAACCCTAACCCTAACCCTAAGCTACCCTTGACTCCTTCTGCCTCCAATAGATTTCCTAAGCACTAGTGTTTTAAGGAACAGGTTAAAAAGAGGATCCTAATGTGATTTCGTGATAATGGGTGTGTTCCTTATCTTCTCCTAGTGTCTAAACACTTCTCCATGGCTGGACCCACAAATAATATTAATTTACGTGCAAGGGGGTATCTAGAGAGTGGGATAGGTTTAATAACTACCCTCACCCTAACGCGTACCCTAAACCTAACACCTACCCTAACCCTAACGCGTACCCTAATCCTAACCCGTACCCTAAACCGAGCCCTAACCCTAACACTAACCCTAACCCTAACCATAACCCATACCCTACGCCCTACCCGAACCCCTCCCTGAACCCGTACCCTAAGCCGTACCCTAACCCTCACCCTAACCCTAACCCTAACCCTAAGCTACCCTTGACTGCTTCTGCCTCCAATAGATTTCCTAAGCACTAGTGTTTTAAGGAACAGGTTAAAAAGAGAATCCTAATGTGATTTCTTGATAATGGGTATGTTCCTTATCTTCTCCTAGTGTCTAAACTCTTCTCCATGGCTGGACCCCCAAATAATATTCCTTTACGTGCTAGGGGGTATCTAGAGAGTGGGATAGGTTTAATAACTACCCTCACCCTAACGCGTACCCTAACCCTAACACCTACCCTAACCCTAACGCGTACCCTAATCCTAACCCGTACCCTAAACCGAGCCCTAACCCTAACACTAACCCTAACCCTAACCATAACCCATACCCTACGCCCTACCCGAAACCCTCCCTGAACCCGTACCCTAAGCCGTACCCTAACCCTAACCCTAACCCTAACCCTAAGCTACTCTTGACTGCTTCTGCCTCCAATAGATTTCCTAAGCACTAGTGTTTTAAGGAACAGGTTAAAAAAGAATCCTAATGTGATTTCTTGATAATGGGTGTGTTCCTTATCTTCTCCTCGTGTCTAAACTCTTCTCAATGGCTGGACCCCCAAATAATATTCCTTTACGTGCTAAGGGGTATCTAGAGAGTGTGATAGGTGTAATAACTACCCTCACCCTAACGCGAACCCTAACCCTAACCCCTACCCTAACCCTAACGCGTACCCTAATCCTAACCCGTAACCTAAACCGAGCCCTAACCCTAACACTAACCCTAACCCTAACCCATACCCTACGCCCTACCCGAACCCGTACCCTAAGCCGTACCCTAACCCTCACCCTAACCCTAACCCTAACCCTAAGCTACCCTTGAGTGCTTCTGCCACCAATAGATTTCCTAAGCACTAGTGTTTTAAGGAACAGGTTAAAAAGAGAATCCTAATGTGATTTCTTGATAATGGGTGTGTTCCTTATCTTCTACTCGTGTCTAAACTCTTCTCCATGGCTGGACCCCCAAATAATATTCCTTTACGTGCTAAGGGGTATCTAGAGAGTGTGATAGGTTTAATAACTAACCTCACCCTATCGCGTACCCTAACCCTAACCTCTACCCTAACATTAACGCGTACCCTAATCCTAACCCGTACCCTAAACCGAGCCCTAACCCTAACACTAACCCTAACCCTAACCCTAAACCATACCCTACGCCCTACCCGAACCCCTCCCCGAACCCGTACCCTAAGCTGTACCCTAACCCTCACCCTCACCCAAACACTAACCCTAAGCTATCCTTGACTGCTTCTGTCTCCAATAGATTTCCTAAGCACTAGTGTTTTAAGGAACAGGTTAAAAAGAGAATCCTAATGTGATTTCTTGATAATGGGTGTGTTCCTTATCTTCTCCTAGTGTCTAAACTCTTCTCCATGGCTGGACCCCCAAATAATATTCCTTTACGTGCTAAGGGGTATATAGAGAGTGGGATAGGTTTAATAACTACCCTCACCCTAACGCGTAACCTAACACTAACCCCTACCCTAACCCTAACGCGTACCCTAATCCTAACCCGTACCCTAAACCGAGCCCTAACCCTAAAACTAGCGCTAACCCTAACCATAACCCATACCCTACGCCCTACCCGAACCCCTCCCCGAACCCGTACCCTAAGCCGTACCCTTACCCTCACCCTAAACCTAACCGTAACCCTAAGCTACCCTTGACTGTTTCTGCCTCCAGTAGATTTCCTAAGCACTAGTGTTTTAAGGAACAGGTTAAAAAGAGATTCCTAATGTGATTTCTTGATAATGGGTGTGTTCCTTATCTTCTCCTAGTGTCTAAGCTCTTCTCCATGGCTGGACCCCCAAATAATATTCCTTTACGTGCTAAGGGGTATCTAGAGAGTGGGATAGGTTTAATAACTACTCTCACCCTAAAGCGTACCCTAACCCTAACCGCTACCCTAACCCTAACACGTACCCTAATCCTAACCCGTACCCTAAACCGAGCCCTAACACTAACACTAACCCTAACCCTAACCCTAACCCATACCCTACGCCCTACCCAAACCCCTCCCCGAACCCGTACCCTAAGCCGTACCCTAACCCTCACCCTAACTCTAACCCTAACCCTAAGCTACCCTTGATTGCTTCTGCCTCCAATATTTTTCCTAAGCACTAGTGTTTTAAGGAACAGGTTAAAAAGAGAATCCTAATGTGATTTCTTGATAATGGGTGTGTTCCTTACCTTCTCCTAGTGTCTAAACTCTTCTCCATGGCTGGACCCCCAAATAATATTCCTTTACGTGCAAAGGGGTATCTAGAGAGTGTGATAGGTTTAATAACTAACCTCACCCTATCGCGTACCCTAACCCTAACCCCTCCCCTAAGACTAACGCATACCCTAATACTAACCCGTACCCTAAACCGAGCCCTAACCCTAACACTAACCCTAACCCTAACCCTAACCCATACCCTACGCCCTACCCGAACCCCTCCCCGAACCCGTACCCTAAGCCGTACCCTAACCCTCACCCTAACACTAACCCTAACCCTAAGCTACCCTTGACTGCTTCTGCCACCAATAGATTTCCTAAGCACTAGTGTTTTAAGGTACAGGTTCAAAAGAGAATCCTAATGTGATTTCTTGATGATGGGTGTGCTCCTTAGCTTCTCCTAGTGTCTAAACTCTTCTCCATGGCTGGACCCCCAAATAATATTCCTTTACGTGCTAAGGGGTATCTAGAGAGTGGGATAGGTTTAATAACTAACCTCACCCTAAAGCGTAACCTAACCCTAACCCCTACCCTAACACTAACGCGTACCCTAATCCTAACCCGTACCCTAAACCGAGCCCGAACCCGAACACTAACCCTAACCCTAACCCATACCCTACGCCCTACCCGAAACCCTCCCCGAAACCCGTACTATAAGCCATACCCTAACCCTCACCCCAACCCTAACCCTAACCCTAAGCTACCCTTGACTGCTTCTGCCTCCAATAGATTTCCTAAGCACTAGTGTTTTAAGGAACAGTTTAAAAAGAGGATCCTAATGTGATTTCTTGATAATGGGTGTGTTCCTTATCTTCTCCTCGTGTCTAAACTCTTCTCCATGGCTGGACCCCCAAATAATATTCCTTTACGTGCTAAGGGGTATCTAGAGAGTGGGATAGGTTTAATAACTAACTTCAGCCTATCGCGTACCCTAACCCTAACCCCTACCCTAACACTAACGCGTACCCTAATCCTAACCCGTACCCTAAACCGAGCCCTAACCCTAACACTAACCCTAATCCTAACCCATACCCTACGCCCTACCCAAACTCCTCCCCGAACCCGTACCCTAAGCAGTACCCTAACCCTCACCCTAACCCTAACCCTAACACTAAGTTACCCTTGACTGCTTCTGCCTCCAAGAGATTTCCTAAGTACTAGTGTTTTAAGGAACAGGTTAAAAAGAGAATCCTAATGTGATTTCTTGATAATGGGTGTGTTCCTTATCTTCTCCTAGTGTCTAAACTCTTCTCCATGGCTGGACCCCCAAATAATATTCCTTTACGTGCTAGGGGGTATCTAGAGAGTGGGATAGGTTTAATAACTACCCTCACCCTAACGCGTACCCTAACCCTAACACCTACCCTAACCCTAACGCGTACCCTAATCCTAACCCGTACCCTAAACCGAGCCCTAACCCTAACACTAACCCTAACCCTAACCATAACCCATACCCTACGCCCTACCCGAAACCCTCCCTGAACCCGTACCCTAAGCCGTACCCTAACCCTAACCCTAACCCTAACCCTAAGCTACTCTTGACTGCTTCTGCCTCCAATAGATTTCCTAAGCACTAGTGTTTTAAGGAACAGGTTAAAAAAGAATCCTAATGTGATTTCTTGATAATGGGTGTGTTCCTTATCTTCTCCTCGTGTCTAAACTCTTCTCAATGGCTGGACCCCCAAATAATATTCCTTTACGTGCTAAGGGGTATCTAGAGAGTGTGATAGGTGTAATAACTACCCTCACCCTAACGCGAACCCTAACCCTAACCCCTACCCTAACCCTAACGCGTACCCTAATCCTAACCCGTAACCTAAACCGAGCCCTAACCCTAACACTAACCCTAACCCTAACCCATACCCTACGCCCTACCCGAACCCGTACCCTAAGCCGTACCCTAACCCTCACCCTAACCCTAACCCTAACCCTAAGCTACCCTTGAGTGCTTCTGCCACCAATAGATTTCCTAAGCACTAGTGTTTTAAGGAACAGGTTAAAAAGAGAATCCTAATGTGATTTCGTGATAATGGGTGTGTTCCTTATCTTCTCCTAGTGTCTAAACACTTCTCCATGGCTGGACCCACAAATAATATTCCTTTACGTGCTAAGGGGTATCTAGAGAGTGTGATAGGTTTAATAACTAACCTCACCCTATCGCGTACCCTAACCCTAACCTCTACCCTAACATTAACGCGTACCCTAATCCTAACCCGTACCCTAAACCGAGCCCTAACCCTAACACTAACCCTAACCCTAACCCTAAACCATACCCTACGCCCTACCCGAACCCCTCCCCGAACCCGTACCCTAAGCTGTACCCTAACCCTCACCCTCACCCAAACACTAACCCTAAGCTATCCTTGACTGCTTCTGTCTCCAATAGATTTCCTAAGCACTAGTGTTTTAAGGAACAGGTTAAAAAGAGAATCCTAATGTGATTTCTTGATAATGGGTGTGTTCCTTATCTTCTCCTAGTGTCTAAACTCTTCTCCATGGCTGGACCCCCAAATAATATTCCTTTACGTGCTAAGGGGTATATAGAGAGTGGGATAGGTTTAATAACTACCCTCACCCTAACGCGTAACCTAACACTAACCCCTACCCTAACCCTAACGCGTACCCTAATCCTAACCCGTACCCTAAACCGAGCCCTAACCCTAAAACTAGCGCTAACCCTAACCATAACCCATACCCTACGCCCTACCCGAACCCCTCCCCAAACCCGTACCCTAAGCCATACCCTAACCCTCACCCTAAACCTAACCGTAACCCTAAGCTACCCTTGACTGTTTCTGCCTCCAGTAGATTTCCTAAGCACTAGTGTTTTAAGGAACAGGTTAAAAAGAGATTCCTAATGTGATTTCTTGATAATGGGTGTGTTCCTTATCTTCTCCTAGTGTCTAAGCTCTTCTCCATGGCTGGACCCCCAAATAATATTCCTTTACGTGCTAAGGGGTATCTAGAGAGTGGGATAGGTTTAATAACTACTCTCACCCTAAAGCGTACCCTAACCCTAACCGCTACCCTAACCCTAACACGTACCCTAATCCTAACCCGTACCCTAAACCGAGCCCTAACACTAACACTAACCCTAACCCTAACCCTAACCCATACCCTACGCCCTACCCAAACCCCTCCCCGAACCCGTACCCTAAGCCGTACCCTAACCCTCACCCTAACTCTAACCCTAACCCTAAGCTACCCTTGATTGCTTCTGCCTCCAATATTTTTCCTAAGCACTAGTGTTTTAAGGAACAGGTTAAAAAGAGAATCCTAATGTGATTTCTTGATAATGGGTGTGTTCCTTACCTTCTCCTAGTGTCTAAACTCTTCTCCATGGCTGGACCCCCAAATAATATTCCTTTACGTGCAAAGGGGTATCTAGAGAGTGTGATAGGTTTAATAACTAACCTCACCCTATCGCGTACCCTAACCCTAACCCCTCCCCTAAGACTAACGCATACCCTAATACTAACCCGTACCCTAAACCGAGCCCTAACCCTAACACTAACCCTAACCCTAACCCTAACCCATACCCTACGCCCTACCCGAACCCCTCCCCGAACCCGTACCCTAAGCCGTACCCTAACCCTCACCCTAACACTAACCCTAACCCTAAGCTACCCTTGACTGCTTCTGCCACCAATAGATTTCCTAAGCACTAGTGTTTTAAGGTACAGGTTCAAAAGAGAATCCTAATGTGATTTCTTGATGATGGGTGTGCTCCTTAGCTTCTCCTAGTGTCTAAACTCTTCTCCATGGCTGGACCCCCAAATAATATTCCTTTACGTGCTAAGGGGTATCTAGAGAGTGGGATAGGTTTAATAACTAACCTCACCCTAAAGCGTAACCTAACCCTAACCCCTACCCTAACACTAACGCGTACCCTAATCCTAACCCGTACCCTAAACCGAGCCCGAACCCGAACACTAACCCTAACCCTAACCCATACCCTACGCCCTACCCGAAACCCTCCCCGAAACCCGTACTATAAGCCATACCCTAACCCTCACCCCAACCCTAACCCTAACCCTAAGCTACCCTTGACTGCTTCTGCCTCCAATAGATTTCCTAAGCACTAGTGTTTTAAGGAACAGTTTAAAAAAGGATCCTAATGTGATTTCTTGATAATGGGTGTGTTCCTTATCTTCTCCTCGTGTCTAAACTCTTCTCCATGGCTGGACCCCCAAATAATATTCCTTTACGTGCTAAGGGGTATCTAGAGAGTGGGATAGGTTTAATAACTAACTTCAGCCTATCGCGTACCCTAACCCTAACCCCTACCCTAACACTAACGCGTACCCTAATCCTAACCCGTACCCTAAACCGAGCCCTAAACCTAACACTAACCCTAACACTAACCCATACCCTACGCCCTACCCAAACTCCTCCCCGAACCCGTACCCTAAGCCGTACCCTAACCCTCACCCTAACCCTAACCCTAACACTAAGTTACCCTTGACTGCTTCTGCCTCCAAGAGATTTCCTAAGTACTAGTGTTTTAAGGAACAGGTTAAAAAGAG
Source organism: Balaenoptera acutorostrata (assembly GCF_949987535.1). Lineage (NCBI taxonomy): Eukaryota > Metazoa > Chordata > Mammalia > Artiodactyla > Balaenopteridae > Balaenoptera > Balaenoptera acutorostrata. The sequence goes on from NW_026646736.1 coordinate 83,515, forward strand.
AATCCTAATGTGATTTCTTGATAATGGGTGTGTTCCTTATCTTCTCCTAGTGTCTAAACTCTTCTCCATGGCTGGACCCCCAAATAATATTCCTTTACGTGCAAAGGGGTATCTAGAGAGTGTGATAGGTTTAATAACTAACCTCACCCTATCGCGTACCCTAACCCTAACCCCTCCCCTAAGACTAACGCATACCCTAATACTAACCCGTACCCTAAACCGAGCCCTAACCCTAACACTAACCCTAACCCTAACCCTAACCCATACCCTACGCCCTACCCGAACCCCTCCCCGAACCCGTACCCTAAGCCGTACCCTAACCCTCACCCTAACCCTAACCCTAACCCTAAGCTACCCTTGACTGCTTCTGCCACCAATAGATTTCCTAAGCACTAGTGTTTTAAGGTACAGGTTCAAAAGAGAATCCTAATGTGATTTCTTGATGATGGGTGTGCTCCTTAGCTTCTCCTAGTGTCTAAACTCTTCTCCATGGCTGGACCCCCAAATAATATTCCTTTACGTGCTAAGGGGTATCTAGAGAGTGGGATAGGTTTAATAACTAACCTCACCCTAAAGCGTAACCTAACCCTAACCCCTACCCTAACACTAACGCGTACCCTAATCCTAACCCGTACCCTAAACCGAGCCCGAACCCGAACACTAACCCTAACCCTAACCCATACCCTACGCCCTACCCGAAACCCTCCCCGAAACCCGTACTATAAGCCATACCCTAACCCTCACCCCAACCCTAACCCTAACCCTAAGCTACCCTTGACTGCTTCTGCCTCCAATAGATTTCCTAAGCACTAGTGTTTTAAGGAACAGTTTAAAAAGAGGATCCTAATGTGATTTCTTGATAATGGGTGTGTTCCTTATCTTCTCCTCGTGTCTAAACTCTTCTCCATGGCTGGACCCCCAAATAATATTCCTTTACGTGCTAAGGGGTATCTAGAGAGTGGGATAGGTTTAATAACTAACTTCAGCCTATCGCGTACCCTAACCCTAACCCCTACCCTAACACTAACGCGTACCCTAATCCTAACCCGTACCCTAAACCGAGCCCTAACCCTAACACTAACCCTAATCCTAACCCATACCCTACGCCCTACCCAAACTCCTCCCCGAACCCGTACCCTAAGCAGTACCCTAACCCTCACCCTAACCCTAACCCTAACACTAAGTTACCCTTGACTGCTTCTGCCTCCAAGAGATTTCCTAAGTACTAGTGTTTTAAGGAACAGGTTAAAAAGAGAATCCTAATGTGATTTCTTGATAATGGGTGTGTTCCTTATCTTCTCCTAGTGTCTAAACTCTTCTCCATGGCTGGACCCCCAAATAATATTCCTTTACGTGCTAGGGGGTATCTAGAGAGTGGGATAGGTTTAATAACTACCCTCACCCTAACGCGTACCCTAACCCTAACACCTACCCTAACACTAACGCGTACCCTAATCCTAACCCGTACCCTAAACCGAGGCCTAACCCTAACACTAACCCTAACCCTAACCCTAACCCATACCCTACGCCCTACCCGAACCCCTCCCCGAACCCGTACCCTAAGGCGTACCCTAACCGTAACCCTAACCCTAAGCTACCCTTGAGTGCTTCTGCCTCCAATAGATTTCCTAAGCACTAGTGTTTTAAGGAACAGGTTAAAAAGAGAATCCTAATGTGATTTCTTGATAATGGGTGTGTTCCTTATCTTCTCCTCGTGTCTAAACTCTTCTCCATGGCTGGACCCCCAAATAATATTCCTTTACGTGCTAAGGGGTATCTAGAGAGTGTGATAGGTTTAATAACTACTCTCACCCTAACGCGTACCCTAACCCTAACCCCTACCCTAACCCTAACGCGTACCCTAATCCTAACCCGTACCCTAAACCGAGCCCTAACCCTAACACTAACCCTAACCCTAACCCTAACCCATACCCTACGCCCTACCCGAACCCCTCCCCGAACCCGTACCCTAAGCCATACCCTAACCCTCACCCTAACCCTAACCCTAACCCTAAGCTACCCTTGAGTGCTTCTGCCACCAATAGATTTCCTAAGCACTAGTGTTTTAAGGAACAGGTTAAAAAGAGAATCCTAATGTGATTTCGTGATGATGGGTGTGTTCCTTATCTTCTCCTAGTGTCTAAACTCTTCTCCATGGCTGGACCCACAAATAATATTCCTTTACGTGCTAAGGGGTATCTAGAGAGTGTGATAGGTTTAATAACTAACCTCACCCTATCGCATACCCTAACCCTAACCCCTACCCTAACCCTAACGCGTACCCTAATCCTAACCCGTACCCTAAACCGAGCCCTAACCCTAACACTAACCCTAACCCTAACCCATACACTACGCCCTACCCGAACCCCTCCCCGAAACCGAACCCTAAGCCGTACCCTAACCCTAACCCTAACCCTAAGCTACCCTTGACTGCTTCTGCCTCCAATAGATTTCCTAAGCACTAGTGTTTTAAGGAACAGGTTAAAAAGAGAATCCTAATGTGATTTCTTGATAATGGGTGTGTTCCTTATCTTCTCCTCGTGTCTAAACTCTTCTCCATGGCTGGACCCCCAAATAATATTCCTTTACGTGCTAAGGGGTATCTAGAGAGTGGGATAGGTTTAATAACTAACCTCACCCTATCGCGTACCCTAACCCTAACCCCTACCCTAACACTAACGCGTACCCTAATCCTAACCCGTAGCCTAAACCGAGCCCTAACCCTAACACTAACACTAACCCTAACCCTAACCCATACCCTACGCCCTACCCGAACCCCTCCCCCAACCAGTACCCTAAGCCGTACCCTAACACTCATCCTAACCCTAACCCTAACCCTAAGCTACCCTTGTCGGCTTCTGCCTCCAACAGATTTCCTAAGCACTAGTGTTTTAAGGAACAGGTTAAAAAGAGAATCCTATTGTGATTTCTTGATAATGGGTGTGTTCCTTATCTTCTCCTAGTGTCTAAACTCTTCTCCATGGTTGGATCACCAAATAATATTCCTTTACGTGCTAAGGGGTATCTAGAGAGTGTGATAGGTTTAATAACTACCCTCACCCTAACGCGTACCCTAACCCTAACCCCTACCCTAATCCTAACCCGTACCCTAAACCGAGCCCTAACCCTAACACCAGCGCTAACCCTAACCCTAACCCATACCTTACGCCCTACCCGCTACCCTAACCCTAACGCGTATCCTAATCCTAACCCGTACCCTAAACCGAGCCCGAACCCGAACACTAACCCTAACCCTAACCCATACCCTACGCCCTACCCGAACCCCTCCCTGAAACCGTACCCTAAGCCGTACCCTAACCCTCACCCTAACCCTAACCCTAACCCTAAACCTAAGCTACCCTTGACGGCTTCTGCCTCCAATAGATTTCCTAAGCACTAGTGTTTTAAGGAACAGGTTAAAAAGAGGATCCTAATGTGATTTCTTGATAATGGGTGTGTTCCTTATCTTCTCCTCGTGTCTAAACTTTTCTCCATGGCTGGACCCCCAAATAATATTCCTTTACGTGCTAAGGGGTATCTAGAGAGTGGGATAGGTTTAATAACTAACCTCACCCTATCGCGTACCCTAACCCTAACCCCTACCCTAACACTAACGCGTACCCTAATCCTAACCCGTACCCTAAACCGAGCCCTAACCCTAACACTAACCCTAACCCTAACGCTAACCCATACCCTACGCCCTACCCGAACTCCTCCCCGAACCCTTACCCTAAGCCGTACCCTAACCCTCACCCTAACCCTAACCCTAACACTAAGCTACCCTTGACTGCTTCTGCCTCCAATAGATTTCCTAAGCACTAGTGTTTTAAGGAACAGGTTAAAAAGAGAATCCTAATGTGATTTCTTGATAATGGTGTGTTCCTTATCTTCTCCTAGTGTCTAAACTCTTCTCCATGGCGGGACCCCCAAATAATATTCCTTTACGTGCTAAGGGGTATCTAGAGAGTGGGATAGGTTTAATAACTACCCTCACCCTAACGCGTACCCTAACCCTAACACCTACCCTAACCCTAACGCGTACTCTAATCCTAACCCGTACCCTAAACCGAGACCTAACCCTAACACTAACCCTAACCCTAACCCTAACCCATACCCTACGCCCTACCCGAACCCCTCCCTGAACCCGTACCCTAAGCCGTACCCTAACCCTAACCCTAACCCTAAGCTACCCTTGACTGCTTCTGCCTCCAATAGATTTCCTAAGCACTAGTGTTTTAAGGAACAGGTTAAAAAGAGAATCCTAATGTGATTTCTTGATAATGGGTGTGTTCCTTATCTTCTCCTCGTGTCTAAACTCTTCTCCATGGCTGGACCCCCAAATAATATTCCTTTACGTGCTAAGGGGTATCTAGAGAGTGTGATAGGTTTAATAACTACCCTCACCCTAACGCGTACCCTAACCCTAACCCCTACCCTAACCCTAACGCGTACCCTAATCCTAACCCGTACCTTAAACCGAGCCCTAACCCTAACACTAACCCTAACCCTAACCCTAACCCATACCCTACGCCCTACCCGAACCCGTACCCTAAGCCGTACCCTAACCCTCACCCTAACCCTAACCCTAACCCTAAGCTACCCTTGAGTGCTTCTGCCACCAATAGATTTCCTAAGCACTAGTGTTTTAAGGAACAGGTTAAAAAGAGAATCCTAATGTGATTTCTTGATAATGGGTGTGTTCCTTATCTTCTCCTAGTGTCCAAACTCTTCTCCATGGCTGGACCCACAAATAATATTCCTTTACGTGCTAAGGGGTATCTAGAGAGTGGGATAGGTTTAATAACTACTCTCACACTAAAGTGTACCCTAACCCTAACTCCTACCCTAACACTAACGCGTACCCTAATCCTAACCCGTACCCTAAACCGAGCCCTAACCCTAACACTAACCCTAACCCTAACCCTAACCCATACCCTACGCCCTACCCGAACCCCTCCCCGAACCCGTACCCTAAGCCGTACCCTAACCCTCATCCTAACCCTAACCCTAACCCTAACCTACCCTTGACGGCTTCTGCCTCCAACAGATTTCCTAAGCACTAGTGTTTTAAGGAACAGGTTAAAAAGAGAATCCTAATGTGATTTCTTGATAATGGGTGTGTTCCTTATCTTCTCCTAGTGTCTAAACTCTTCTCCATGGTTGGATCCCCAAATAACATTCCTTTACGTGCTAAGGGGTATCTAGAGAGTGTGATAGGTTTAATAACTACCCTCACCCTAACGCGTACCCTAACCCTAACCCCTACCCTAACCCTAACGCGTACCCTAATCCTAACCCGTACCCTAAACCGAGCCCTAACCCTAACACCAGCGCTAACCCTAACCCTAACCCATACCTTACGCCCTACTCGAACCCCTCCCCGAACCCGTACCCTAAGCCGTACCCTAACCCTCACCCTAAACCTAACCCTAACCCTAAGCTACCCTTGACTGCTTCTGCCTCCAATAGATTTCCTAAGCACTAGTGTTTTAAGGAACAGGTTAAAAAGAGAATCCTAATGTGATTTCTTGATAATGGGTGTGTTCCTTATCTTCTCCTAGTGTCTAAGCTCTTCTCCATGGCTGGACCCCCAAATAATATTCCTTTACGTGCTAGGGGGTATCTAGAGAGTGGGATAGGTTTAATAACTACTCTCACCCTAAAGCGTACCCTAACCCTAACCGCTACCCTAACCCTAACGCGTACCCTAATCCTATCCCGTACCCTAAACCGAGCCCTTACACTAACACTAACCCAACCCTAACCCTAACCCATACCCTACGCCCTACCCAAACCCCTCCCCGAACCCGTACCCTAAGCCGTACCCTAAACCTCACCCTAACTCTAACCCTAACCCTAAGCAATCCTTGATTGCTTCTGCCTCCAATACATTTCCGAAGCACTAGTGTTTTAAGGAACAGGTTAAAAAGAGAATCCTAATGTGATTTCTTGATAATGGGTGTGTTCCTTATCTTCTCCTAGTGTCTAAACTCTTCTCCATGGCTGGACCCCCAAATAATATTCCTTTACGTGCTAAGGGGTATCTAGAGAGTGGGATAGGTTTAATAACTACCCTCACCCTAGTGCGTACCATAACCCTAACCCCTACCCTAACACTAATGCGTACCCTAATCCTAACCCGTAACCTAAACCGAGCCCTAACCCTAACACTAGCCCTAACCCTAACCCTAAACCATACCCTACGCCGTACCCGAACCCCTCCCCGAAACCCGTACCCTAAGCCATACCCTAACCCTCACCCTAACCCTAACCCTAACCCTAAGCTACCCTTGACTGCTTCTGCCTCCAATAGATTTCCTAAGCACTAGTGTTTTAAGGAACAGGTTAAAAAGAGGATCCTAATGTGATTTCGTGATAATGGGTGTGTTCCTTATCTTCTCCTAGTGTCTAAACACTTCTCCATGGCTGGACCCCCAAATAATATTCCTTTACGTGCTAGGGGGTATCTAGAGAGTGGGATAGGTTTAATAATTACCCTCACCCTAATGCGTACCCTAACCCTAACACCTACCCTAACCCTAACGCGTACCCTAATCCTAACCCGTACCCTAAACCGAGCCCTAACCCTAACACTAACCCTAACCCTAACCCTAACCCATACCCTACGCCCTACCCGAACCCCTCCCTGAACCCGTACCCTAAGCCGTACCCTAACCCTAACCCTAACCCTAAGCTACCCTTGACTGCTTCTGCCTCCAATAGATTTCCTAAGCACTAGTGTTTTAAGGAACAGGTTAAAAAGGGAATCCTAATGTGATTTCTTGATAATGGGTGTGTTCCTTATCTTCTCCTCGTGTCTAAACTCTTCTCCATGGCTGGACCCCCAAATAATATTCCTTTACGTGCTAAGGGGTATCTAGAGAGTGTGATAGGTTTAATAACTACCCTCACCCTAACGCGTACCCTAACCCTAACCCCTACCCTAACCCTAACGCGTACCCTAATCCTAACCCGTAGCCTAAACCGAGCCCTAACCCTAACACTAACCCTAACCCTAACCCTAACCCATACCCTACGCCCTACCCGAACCCGTACCCTAAGCCGTACCCTAAACCTCACCCTAACCCTAACCCTAACCCTAAGCTACCCTTGAGTGCTTCTGCCACCAATAGATTTCCTAAGCACTAGTGTTTTAAGGAACAGGTTAAAAAGAGAATCCTAATGTGATTTCTTGATAATGGGTGTGTTCCTTATCTTCTCCTAGTGTCTAAACTCTTCTCCGTGGCTGGACCCACAAATAATATTCCTTTACATGCTAAGGTGTATCTAGAGAGTGGGATAGGTTTAATAACAACTCTCACCCTAAAGTGTACCCTAACCCTAACCCCTACCCTACCACTAACGCGTACCCTAATCCTAACCCGTACCCTAAACCGAGCCCTAACACTAACACTAACCCTAACCCTAACCCTAACCCATACCCTACGCCCTACCCAAACCCCTCCCCGAACCCGTACCCTAAGCCGTACCGTAAACCTCACCCTAACTCTAACCCTAACCCTAAGCAACCCTTGATTGCTTCTGCCTCCAATACATTTCCTAAGCACTAGTGTTTTAAGGAACAGGTTAAAAAGAGAATCCTAATGTGATTTCTTGATAATGGGTGTGTTCCTTATCTTCTCCTAGTGTCTAAACTCTTCTCCATGGCTGGACCCCCAAATAATATTCCTTTACGTGCTAAGGGGTATCTAGAGAGTGTGACAGGTTTAATAACTAACCTCACCCTATTGCCTACCCTAACCCTAACCCCTCCCCTAAGACTAACGCGTACCCTAATCCTAACCCGTAGCCTAAACCGAGCCCTAACCCTAACCCTAACCCTAACCCTAACCCTAACCCATACCCTACGCCCTACCCGAACCCCTCCCCGAACCCGTACCCTAAGCCGTACCCTAACCCTCACCCTAACCCTAACCCTAACCCTAAGCTACCCTTGACTGCTTCTGCCACCAATAGATTTCCTAAGCACTAGTGTTTTAAGGTACAGGTTAAAAAGAGAATCCTAATGTGATTTTTTGATAATGGGTGTGCTCCTTATCTTCTCCTAGTGTCTAAACTCTTCTCCATGGCTGGACCCCCAAATAATATTCCTTTACGTGCCAAGTGGTATCTAGAGAGTGGGATAGGTTTAATAACTAACCTCACCCTAAAGCGTAACCTAACCCTAACCCCTACCCTAACACTAACGCGTACCCTAATCCTAACCCATACCCTAAACCGAGCCCGAACCCTAACACTAACCCTAACCCTAACCCATACCCTACGCCCTACCCGAACCCCTCCCTGAACCCTTACCCTAAGCCGTACCCTAACCCTCACCCTAACCCTAACCCTAAACCTAAGCTACCCTTGACGGCTTCTGCCTCCAATAGATTTCCTAAGCACTAGTGTTTTAAGGAACAGGTTAAAAAGAGGATCCTAATGTGATTTCTTGATAATGGGTGTGTTCCTTATCTTCTCCTAGTGTCTAAGCTCTTCTCCATGGCTGGACCCCCAAATAATATTCCTTTACGTGCTAGGGGGTATCTAGAGAGTGGGATAGGTTTAATAACTACTCTCACCCTAAAGCGTACCCTAACCCTAACCGCTACCCTAACCCTAACGCGTACCCTAATCCTATCCCGTACCCTAAACCGAGCCCTTACACTAACACTAACCCAACCCTAACCCTAACCCATACCCTACGCCCTACCCAAACCCCTCCCCGAACCCGTACCCTAAGCCGTACCCTAAACCTCACCCTAACTCTAACCCTAACCCTAAGCAATCCTTGATTGCTTCTGCCTCCAATACATTTCCGAAGCACTAGTGTTTTAAGGAACAGGTTAAAAAGAGAATCCTAATGTGATTTCTTGATAATGGGTGTGTTCCTTATCTTCTCCTAGTGTCTAAACTCTTCTCCATATCTGGACCCCCAAATAATATTCCTTTACGTGCTAAGGGGTATCTAGAGAGTGGGATAGGTTTAATAACTACCCTCACCCTAGTGCGTACCATAACCCTAACCCCTACCCTAACACTAATGCGTACCCTAATCCTAACCCGTAACCTAAACCGAGCCCTAACCCTAACACTAGCCCTAACCCTAACCCTAACCCATACCCTACGCCCTACCCGAACCCCTCCCCGAAACCCGTACCCTAAGCCATACCCTAACCCTCACCCTAACCCTAACCCTAACCCTAAGCTACCCTTGACTGCTTCTGCCTCCAATAGATTTCCTAAGCACTAGTGTTTTAAGGAACAGGTTAAAAAGAGGATCCTAATGTGATTTCGTGATAATGGGTGTGTTCCTTATCTTCTCCTAGTGTCTAAACACTTCTCCATGGCTGGACCCCCAAATAATATTCCTTTACGTGCTAGGGGGTATCTAGAGAGTGGGATAGGTTTAATAATTACCCTCACCCTAATGCGTACCCTAACCCTAACACCTACCCTAACCCTAACGCGTACCCTAATCCTAACCCGTACCCTAAACCGAGCCCTAACCCTAACACTAACCATAACCCTAACCCTAACCCATACCCTACGCCCTACCCGAACCCCTCCCTGAACCCGTACCCTAAGCCGTACCCTAACCCTAACCCTAACCCTAAGCTACCCTTGACTGCTTCTGCCTCCAATAGATTTCCTAAGCACTAGTGTTTTAAGGAACAGGTTAAAAAGGGAATCCTAATGTGATTTCTTGATAATGGGTGTGTTCCTTATCTTCTCCTCGTGTCTAAACTCTTCTCCATGGCTGGACCCCCAAATAATATTCCTTTACGTGCTAAGGGGTATCTAGAGAGTGTGATAGGTTTAATAACTACCCTCACCCTAACGCGTACCCTAACCCTAACCCCTACCCTAACCCTAACGCGTACCCTAATCCTAACCCGTAGCCTAAACCGAGCCCTAACCCTAACACTAACCTTAACCCTAACCCTAACCCATACCCTACGCCCTACCCGAACCCGTACCCTAAGCCGTACCCTAAACCTCACCCTAACCCTAACCCTAACCCTAAGCTACCCTTGAGTGCTTCTGCCACCAATAGATTTCCTAAGCACTAGTGTTTTAAGGAACAGGTTAAAAAGAGAATCCTAATGTGATTTCTTGATAATGGGTGTGTTCCTTATCTTCTCCTAGTGTCTAAACTCTTCTCCGTGGCTGGACCCACAAATAATATTCCTTTACATGCTAAGGTGTATCTAGAGAGTGGGATAGGTTTAATAACAACTCTCACCCTAAAGTGTACCCTAACCCTAACCCCTACCCTACCACTAACGCGTACCCTAATCCTAACCCGTACCCTAAACCGAGCCCTAACACTAACACTAACCCTAACCCTAACCCTAACCCATACCCTACGCCCTACCCAAACCCCTCCCCGAACCCGTACCCTAAGCCGTACCGTAAACCTCACCCTAACTCTAACCCTAACCCTAAGCAACCCTTGATTGCTTCTGCCTCCAATACATTTCCTAAGCACTAGTGTTTTAAGGAACAGGTTAAAAAGAGAATCCTAATGTGATTTCTTGATAATGGGTGTGTTCCTTATCTTCTCCTAGTGTCTAAACTCTTCTCCATGGCTGGACCCCCAAATAATATTCCTTTACGTGCTAAGGGGTATCTAGAGAGTGTGACAGGTTTAATAACTAACCTCACCCTATTGCCTACCCTAACCCTAACCCCTCCCCTAAGACTAACGCGTACCCTAATCCTAACCCGTAGCCTAAACCGAGCCCTAACCCTAACCCTAACCCTAACCCTAACCCTAACCCATACCCTACGCCCTACCCGAACCCCTCCCCGAACCCGTACCCTAAGCCGTACCCTAACCCTCACCCTAACCCTAACCCTAACCCTAAGCTACCCTTGACTGCTTCTGCCACCAATAGATTTCCTAAGCACTAGTGTTTTAAGGTACAGGTTAAAAAGAGAATCCTAATGTGATTTTTTGATAATGGGTGTGCTCCTTATCTTCTCCTAGTGTCTAAACTCTTCTCCATGGCTGGACCCCCAAATAATATTCCTTTACGTGCCAAGGGGTATCTAGAGAGTGGGATAGGTTTAATAACTAACCTCACCCTAAAGCGTAACCTAACCCTAACCCCTACCCTAACACTAACGCGTACCCTAATCCTAACCCATACCCTAAACCGAGCCCGAACCCTAACACTAACCCTAACCCTAACCCATACCCTACGCCCTACCCGAACCCCTCCCTGAACCCTTACCCTAAGCCGTACCCTAACCCTCACCCTAACCCTAACCCTAAACCTAAGCTACCCTTGACGGCTTCTGCCTCCAATAGATTTCCTAAGCACTAGTGTTTTAAGGAACAGGTTAAAAAGAGGATCCTAATGTGATTTCTTGATAATGGGTGTGTTCCTTATCTTCTCCTCGTGTCTAAACTCTTCTCCATGGCTGGACCCCCAAATAATATTCCTTTACGTGCTAAGGGGTATCTAGAGAGTGGGATAGGTTTAATAACTAACTTCACCCTATCGCGTACCCTAACCCTAACCCCTACCCTAACACTAACGCGTACTCTAATCCTAACCCGTACCCTAAACCGAGCCCTAACCCTAACACTAACCCTAACCCTAACCCTAACCCATACCCTACGCCCTACCCGAACTCCTCCCCGAACCCATATCCTAAGCCGTACCCTAACCCTCACCCTAACCCTAACCCTAACACTAACCTACCCTTGACTGCTTCTGCCTCCAAGAGATTTCCTAAGTACTAGTGTTTTAAGGAACAGGTTAAAAAGAATATCCTAATGTGATTTCTTGATAATGGGTGTGTTCCTTATCTTCTCCTAGTGTCTAAACTCTTCTCCATGGCTGGACCCCCAAATAATATTCCTTTACGTGCTAGGGGGTATCTAGAGAGTGGGATAGGTTTAATAACTACCCTCACCCTAACGCGTACCCTAACCCTAACACCTACCCTAACCCTAACGCGTACCCTAATCCTAACCCGTACCCTAAACCGAGCCCTAACCCTAACACTAACCCTAACCCTAACCCTAACCCATACCCTACGCCCTACCCGAACTCCTCCCCGAACCCGTACCCTAAGCCGTACCCTAACCCTCACCCTAACCCTAACCCTAACACTAAGCTACCCTTGACTGCTTCTGCCTCCAATAGATTTCCTAAGCACTAGTGTTTTAAGGAACAGGTTAAAAAGAGAATCCTAATTTGATTTCTTGATAATGGGTGTGTTCCTTGTCTTCTCCTAGTGTCTAAACTCTTCTCCATGGCTGGACCCCCAAATAATATTCCTTTACGTGCTAGGGGGTATCTAGAGAGTGGGATAGGTTTAAAAACTACCCTCACCCTAACGCGTACCCTAACCCTAACACCTACCCTAACCCTAACGCGTACTCTAATCCTAACCCGTACCCTAAACCGAGACCTAACCCTAACACTAACCCTAACCCTAACCCTAACCCATACCCTACGCCCTACCCGAACCCCTCCCTGAACCCGTACCCTAAGCCGTACCCTAACCCTAACCCTAACCCTAAGCTACCCTTGACTGCTTCTGCCTCCAATAGATTTCCTAAGCACTAGTGTTTTAAGGAACAGGTTAAAAAGAGAATCCTAATGTGATTTCTTGATAATGGGTGTGTTCCTTATCTTCTCCTCGTGTCTAAACTCTTCTCCATGGCTGGACCCCCAAATAATATTCCTTTACGTGCTAAGGGGTATCCAGAGAGTGTGATAGGTTTAATAACTACCCTCACCCTAACGCGTACCCTAACCCTAACCCCTACCCTAACCCTAACGCGTACCCTAATCCTAACCCGTACCTTAAACCGAGCCCTAACCCTAACACTAACCCTAACCCTAACCCTAACCCATACCCTACGCCCTACCCGAACCCGTACCCTAAGCCGTACCCTAAACCTCACCCTAACCCTAACCCTAACCCTAAGCTACCCTTGAGTGCTTCTGCCACCAATAGATTTCCTAAGCACTAGTGTTTTAAGCAACAGGTTAAAAAGAGAATCCTAATGTGATTTCTTGATAATGGGTGTGTTCCTTATCTTCTCCTAGTGTCCAAACTCTTCTCCATGGCTGGACCCACAAATAATATTCCTTTACGTGCTAAGGGGTATCTAGAGAGTGTGATAGGTTTAATAACTACTCTCACCCTAAAGTGTACCCTAACCCTAACTCCTACCCTAACACTAACGCGTACCCTAATCCTAACCCGTACCCTAAACCGAGCCCTACCCCTAACACTAACCCTAACCCTAACCCTAACCCATACCCTACGCCCTACCCGAACCCGTACCCTAAGCCGTACCCTAACCCTCACCCTAACCCTAACCCTAACCCTAACCCTAAGCTACCCTTGAGTGCTTCTGCCACCAATAGATTTCCTAAGCACTAGTGTTTTAAGGAACAGGTTAAAAAGAGAATCCTAATGTGATTTCTTGATAATGGGTGTGTTCCTTATCTTCTCCTAGTGTCCAAACTCTTCTCCATGGCTGGACCCACAAATAATATTCCTTTACGTGCTAAGGGGTATCTAGAGAGTGGGATAGGTTTAATAACTACTCTCACCCTAAAGTGTACCCTAACCCTAACTCCTACCCTAACACTAACGCGTACCGTAATCCTAACCCGTACCCTAAACCGAGCCCTAACCCTAACACTAACCCTAACCCTAACCCTAACCCATACCCTACGCCCTACCCGAACCCCTCCCCGAACCCGTATCCTAAGCCGTACCCTAACCCTCATCCTAACCCTAACCCTAACCCTAACCTACCCTTGACGGCTTCTGCCTCCAACAGATTTCCTAAGCACTAGTGTTTTAAGGAACAGGTTAAAAAGAGAATCCTAATGTGATTTCTTGATAATGGGTGTGTTCCTTATCTTCTCCTAGTGTCTAAACTCTTCTCCATGGTTGGATCCCCAAATAATATTCCTTTACGTGCTAAGGGGTATCTAGAGAGTGTGATAGGTTTAATAACTACCCTCACCCTAACGCGTACACTAACCCTAACCCCTACCCTAACCCTAACGCGTACCCTAATCCTATCCCGTACCCTAAACCGAGCCCTTACACTAACACTAACCCAACCCTAACCCTAACCCATACCCTACGCCCTACCCAAACCCCTCCCCGAACCCGTACCCTAAGCCGTACCCTAAACCTCACCCTAACTCTAACCCTAACCCTAAGCAATCCTTGATTGCTTCTGCCTCCAATACATTTCCTAAGCACTAGTGTTTTAAGGAACAGGTTAAAAAGAGAATCCTAATGTGATTTCTTGATAATGGGTGTGTTCCTTATCTTCTCCTAGTGTCTAAACTCTTCTCCATGGCTGGACCCCCAAATAATATTCCTTTACGTGCTAAGGGGTATCTAGAGAGTGGGATAGGTTTAATAACTACCCTCACCCTAGTGCGTACCATAACCCTAACCCCTACCCTAACACTAATGCGTACCCTAATCCTAACCCGTAACCTAAACCGAGCCCTAACCCTAACACTAGCCCTAACCCTAACCCTAACCCATACCCTACGCCCTACCCGAACCCCTCCCCGAAACCCGTACCCTAAGCCATACCCTAACCCTCACCCTAACCCTAACCCTAACCCTAAGCTACCCTTGACTGCTTCTGCCTCCAATAGATTTCCTAAGCACTAGTGTTTTAAGGAACAGGTTAAAAAGAGGATCCTAATGTGATTTCGTGATAATGGGTGTGTTCCTTATCTTCTCCTAGTGTCTAAACACTTCTCCATGGCTGGACCCCCAAATAATATTCCTTTACGTGCTAGGGGGTATCTAGAGAGTGGGATAGGTTTAATAATTACCCTCACCCTAATGCGTACCCTAACCCTAACACCTACCCTAACCCTAACGCGTACCCTAATCCTAACCCGTACCCTAAACCGAGCCCTAACCCTAACACTAACCCTAACCCTAACCCTAACCCATACCCTACGCCCTACCCGAACACCTCCCTGAACCCGTACCCTAAGCCGTACCCTAACCCTAACCCTAACCCTAAGCTACCCTTGACTGCTTCTGCCTCCAATAGATTTCCTAAGCACTAGTGTTTTAAGGAACAGGTTAAAAAGGGAATCCTAATGTGATTTCTTGATAATGGGTGTGTTCCTTATCTTCTCCTCGTGTCTAAACTCTTCTCCATGGCTGGACCCCCAAATAATATTCCTTTACGTGCTAAGGGGTATCTAGAGAGTGTGATAGGTTTAATAACTACCCTCACCCTAACGCGTACCCTAACCCTAACCCCTACCCTAACCCTAACGCGTACCCTAATCCTAACCCGTAGCCTAAACCGAGCCCTAACCCTAACACTAACCCTAACCCTAACCCTAACCCATACCCTACGCCCTACCCGAACCCGTACCCTAAGCCGTACCCTAACCCTCACCCTAACCCTAACCCTAACCCTAAGCTACCCTTGAGTGCTTCTGCCACCAATAGATTTCCTAAGCACTAGTGTTTTAAGGAACAGGTTAAAAAGAGAATCCTAATGTGATTTCTTGATAATGGGTGTGTTCCTTATCTTCTCCTAGTGTCTAAACTCTTCTCCGTGGCTGGACCCACAAATAATATTCCTTTACATGCTAAGGGGTATCTAGAGAGTGGGATAGGTTTAATAACAACTCTCACCCTAAAGTGTACCCTAACCCTAACCCCTACCCTACCACTAACGCGTACCCTAATCCTAACCCGTACCCTAAACCGAGCCCTAACACTAACACTAACCCTAACCCTAACCCTAACCCATACCCTACGCCCTACCCAAACCCCTCCCCGAACCCGTACCCTAAGCCGTACCGTAAACCTCACCCTAACTCTAACCCTAACCCTAAGCAACCCTTGATTGCTTCTGCCTCCAATACATTTCCTAAGCACTAGTGTTTTAAGGAACAGGTTAAAAAGAGAATCCTAATGTGATTTCTTGATAATGGGTGTGTTCCTTATCTTCTCCTAGTGTCTAAACTCTTCTCCATGGCTGGACCCCCAAATAATATTCCTTTACGTGCTATGGGGTATCTAGAGAGTGTGACAGGTTTAATAACTAACCTCACCCTATTGCCTACCCTAACCCTAACCCCTCCCCTAAGACTAACGCGTACCCTAATCCTAACCCGTAGCCTAAACCGAGCCCTAACCCTAACCCTAACCCTAACCCTAACCCTAACCCATACCCTACGCCCTACCCGAACCCCTCCCCGAACCCGTACCCTAAGCCGTACCCTAACCCTCACCCTAACCCTAAGCTACCCTTGACTGCTTCTGCCACCAATAGATTTCCTAAGCACTAGTGTTTTAAGGTACAGGTTAAAAAGAGAATCCTAATGTGATTTTTTGATAATGGGTGTGCTCCTTATCTTCTCCTAGTGTCTAAACTCTGCTCCATGGCTGGACCCCCAAATAATATTCCTTTACGTGCTAAGGGGTATCTAGAGAGTGGGATAGGTTTAATAACTAACCTCACCCTAAAGCGTAACCTAACCCTAACCCCTACCCTAACACTAACGCGTACCCTAATCCTAACCCATACCCTAAACCGAGCCCGAACCCTAACACTAACCCTAACCCTAACCCATACCCTACGCCCTACCCGAACCCCTCCCTGAACCCATACCCTAAGCCGTACCCTAACCCTCACCCTAACCCTAACCCTAAACCTAAGCTACCCTTGACGGCTTCTGCCTCCAATAGATTTCCTAAGCACTAGTGTTTTAAGGAACAGGTTAAAAAGAGGATCCTAATGTGATTTCTTGATAATGGGTGTGTTCCTTATCTTCTCCTCGTGTCTAAACTCTTCTCCATGGCTGGACCCCCAAATAATATTCCTTTACGTGCTAAGGGGTATCTAGAGAGTGGGATAGGTTTAATAACTAACTTCACCCTATCGCGTACCCTAACCCTAACCACTACCCTAACACTCACGTGTAACCTAATCCTAACCCGTACCCTAAACCGAGCCCTAACCCTAACACTAGCGCTAACCCTAACCCTAACCCATACCCTACGCCCTACCCGAACCCCTCCCCGAACCCGTACCCTAAGCCGTACCCTAACCCTCACCCTAACCCTAACCCTAACACTAAGCTACCCTTGACTGCTTCTGCCTCCAATAGATATCCTAAGCACTAGTGTTTTAAGGAACAGGTTAAAAAGAGAATCCTAATGTGACTTCTTGATAATGGGTGTGTTCCTTATCTTCTCCTCGTGTCTAAACTCTTCTCCATGGCTGGACCCCCAAATAATATTCCTTTACGTGCTAAGGGGTATCTAGAGAGTGGGATTGGTTTAATAACTAACCTCACCCTATCACGTACCCTAACCCTAACCACTACCCTAACACTAACGGGTACCCTAATCCTCACCCGTACTCTAAACCGAGCCCTAACCCTAACACTAACCCTAACCCTAACCCTAAACCATACCCTACGCCCTACCCGAACCCCTCCCCGAACCCGTACCCTAAGCCGTACCCTAACCCTCACCCTCACCCTAACCCTATCCCTAAGCTACCCTTGACTGCTTCTGCCTCCAATAGATTTCCTAAGCACTAGTGTTTTAAGGAACAGGTGAAAAAGAGAATCCTAAAGTGATTTCTTGATAATGGGTGTGTTCCTTATCTTCTCCTAGTGTCTAAGCTCTTCTCCATGGCTGGACCCCCAAATAATATTCCTTTACGTGCTAAGGGGTATCTAGAGAGTGGGATAGGTTTAATAACTACTCTCACCGTAAAGCGTACCCTAACCCTAACTGCTACCCTAACCCTAACGCGTACCCTAATCCTAACCCGTACCCTAAACCGAGCCCTAACACTAACACTAACCCTAACCCTAACCCTAACCCATACCCTACGCCCTACCCAAACCCCTCCCCGAACCCGTACGCTAAGCCGTACCCTAACCCTCACCCTAACTCTAACCCTAACCCTAAGCTACCCTTGATTTCTTCTTCCTCCAAAAGATTTCCTAAGCACTAGTGTTTTAAGGAAAAGGTTAAAAAGAGAATCCTAATGTGATTTCTTGATAATGGGTGTGTTCCTTATCTTCTCCTAGTGTCTAAACTCTTCTCCATGGCTGGACCCCCAAATAATATTCCTTTACGTGCTAAGGGGTATCTAGAGAGTGGGATAGGTTTAATAACTACCCTCACCCTAACGCGTACCCTAACCCTAACACCTACCCTAACCCTAACGCGTACCCTAATCCTAACCCGTACCCTAAACCGAGCCCTAACCCTAACACTAACCCTAACCCTAAACCATACCCTACGCCCTACCCGATCCCCTCCCTGAACTCGTACACTAAGCCGTACCCTAACCCTCACCCTAACCCTAACCCTAAACCTAAGCTACCCTTGACGGCTTCTGCCTCCAATAGATTTCCTAAGCACTAGTGTTTTAAGAAACAGGTTAAAAAGAGAATCCTAATGTGATTTCTTGATAATGGGTGTGTTCCTTATCTTCTCCTCGTGTCTAAACTCATCTCCATGGCTGGACCCCCAAATAATATTCCTTTACGTGCTAAGGGGTATCTAGAGAGTGGGATAGGTTTAATAACTAACCTCACACTATCGCGTACCCTAACCCTAACCCCTACCCTAACACTAACGCGTACCCTAATCCTAACCCTTACCCTAAACCGAGCCCGAACCCTAACACTAACCCTAACCCTAACCCTAACCCATACCCTACGCCCTACCCAAACCCCTCCCCGAACCCGTACCCTAAGCCGTACCCTAAACCTCACCCTAACCCTAACCCTAACACTAAGCTACCCTTGACTGCTTCTGCCATCAATAGATTTCCTAAGCACTAGTGTTTTAAGGAACAGGTTAAAAAGAGAATCCTAATGTGATTTCTTGATAATGGGTGTGTTCCTTATCTTCTCCTAGTGTCTAAACTCTTCTCCATGGCTGGACTCCCAAATAATATTCCTTTACGTGCTAAGGGGTATCTAGAGAGTGGGATAGGTTTAATAACTAACCTCACCCTATCGCGTACCCTAACCCTAACCCCTACCCTAACACTAACGCATACCCTAATCCTATCCCGTACCCTAAACCGAGCCCTAACCCTAACACTAACCTTAACCCTAACCCATACCGTACGCCCTACCCGAACCCCTCCCCGAACCCGTACCCTAAGCCGTACCCTAACCCTCACCCTAACCCTAACCCTAACCCTAAGCTACCCTTGACTGCTTCTGCCTCCAATAGATTTCCTAAGCAATAGTGTTTTAAGGAACAGGTTAAAAAGAGAATCCTAATGTGATTTCGTGATAATGGGTGTGTTCTTTATCTTCTCCTAGTGTCTAAACTCTTCTCCATGGCTGGACCCACAAATAATATTCCTTTACGTGCTAAAGGGTATCTAAAGAGTGAGATAGGTTTAATAACTAACCTCACCCTATCGTGCACCCTAACCCTAACCCCTACCCTAACACTAACGTGTAACCTAATCCTAACCCATACCTTAAACCGAGCCCTAACCCTAACACTAACCCTAACCCTAACCCTAAACCATACCCTACGCCCTACCCGAACCCCTCCCCGAACCCGTACCCTAAGCCGTACCCTAACCCTCACCCTCACCCTAACACTAAGCTACCCTTGACTGCTTCTGCCTCCAATAGATTTCTTAAGCACTAGTATTTTAAGGAACAGGTTAAAAAGAGAATCCTAATGTGATTTCTTGATAATGGGTCTGTTCCTTATCTTCTCCTAGTGTCTAAACTCTTCTCCATGGCTGGACCCCCAAATAATATTCCTTTACGTGCTAAGGGGTATCTAGAGAGTGGGATAGGTTTAATAACTACCCTCACCCTAACGCGTACCCTAACCCTAATCCCTACCCTAACCCTAACGCGTAACCTAATCCTAACCCGTACCCTAAACCGAGCCCTAACCCTGACACTAGCGCTAACCCTAACCCTAACCCATACCCTACGCCCTACCCGAACCCCTCCCCGAACCCGTACCCTAAGCCGTACACTAACCCTCACCCTAAACCTAACCCTAACCCTAAGCTACCCTTGACTGCTTCTGCCTCCAATAGATTTCCTAAGCACTAGTGTTTTAAGGAACAGGTTAAAAAGAGAATCCTAATGTGATTTCTTGATAATGGGTGTGTTCCTTATCTTCCCCTCGTGTCTAATCTCTTCTCCATGGCTGGACCCCCAAATAATATTCCTTTACGTGCTACGGGGTATCTAGAGAGTGGGATAGGTTTAATAACTAACCTCACCCTATCGCGTACCCTAAACCTAACCCCTACCCTAACACTAACGCGTACCCTAATCCTAACCCGTACCCTAACCCTCACCCTAACCTTAACCCTAACACTAAGCTACCCTTGACTGCTTCTGCCTCCAATAGATTTCCTAAGCACTAGTGTTTTAAGGAACAGGTTAAAAAGAGAATCCTAATGTGTTTTCTTGATAATGGGTGTGTTCCTTATCTTCTCCTCGTGTCTAAACTCTTCTCCATGGCTGGACCCCCAAATAATATTCCTTTACGTGCTAAGGGGTATCTAGAGAGTGTGATAGGTTTAATAACTACCCTCACCCTAACGCGTACCCTAACCCTAACCCCTACCCTAACCCTAACGCGTACCCTAATCCTAACCCGTACCCTAAACCGAGCCCTAACCCTAACACTAACCCTAACCCTAACCCTAACACATACCCTACGCCCTACCCGAACCCCTCCCCGAACCCGTACCCTAAGCCGTACCCTAACCCTAACCCTAACCCTAAGCTACCCTTGACTGCTTCTGCCTCCAATAGATTTCCTAAGCACTAGTGTTTAAAGGAACAGGTTAAAAAGAGAATCCTAATGTGATTTCTTGATAATGGGTGTGTTCCTTATCTTCTCCTCGTGTCTAAACTCTTCTCCATGGCTGGACCCCCAAATAATATTCCTTTACGTGCTAAGGGGTATCTAGAGAGTGTGATAGGTTTAATAACTACCCTCACCCTAACGCGTACCCTAACCCTAACCCCTACCCTAACCCTAACGCGTACCCTAATCCTAACCCGTACCCTAAACCGAGCCCTAACCCTAACACTAACCCTAACCCTAACCCTAACCCATACCCTACGCCCTACACGAACCCCTCCCCGAACCCCTACCCTAAGCCATACCCTAACCCTCACCCTAACCCTAACCCTAACCCTAAGCTACCCTTGACTGCTTCTGCCTCCAAAGATTTACTAAGCACTAGTGTTTTAAGGAACAGGTTAAAAAGAGAATCCTAATGTGATTTCGTGATAATGGGTGTGTTCCTTATCTTCTCCTAGTGTCTAAACACTTCTCCATGGCTGGACCCCCAAATAATATTCCTTTACTTGCTAGGGGGTATCTAGAGAGTGCGATAGGTTTAATAACTACCCTCACCCTAACGCGTACCCTAACCCTAACACTTACCCTAACCCTAACGCGTACCCTAATCCTAACCCGTACCCTAAACCGAGCCCTAACCCTAACACTAACCCTAACCCATACCCTACGCCCTACCCGAACCCCTCCCCGAACCCGTACCCTAAGCCGTACCCTAACCCTAACCCTAACCCCAAGCTACCCTTGACTGCTTCTGCCTCCAATAGATTTCCTAAGCACTAGTGTTTTAAGGAACAGGTTAAAAAGAGAATCCTAATGTGATTTCTTGATAATGGGTGTGTTCCTTATCTTTTCCTCGTGTCTAAACTGTTCTCCATGGCTGGACCCCCAAATAATATTAGTTTACGTGCTAAGGGGTATCTAGAGAGTGGGATAGGTTTAATAACTACCCTCATCCTAACACGTACCCTAACCCTAACCCCTACCCTAACCCTAACGCGTACCCTAATCCTAACCCGTACCCTAAACCGAGCCCTAACCCTAACACTAGCCCTAACCCTAACCCTAACCCATACCCTACGCCCTACCCGAACCCCTCCCCGAACCCGTACCCTAAGCCATACCCTAACCCTCACCCTAACCCTAACCCTAACCCTAAGCTACCCTTGACTGCTTCTGCCTCCAATAGATTTCCTAAGCACTAGTGTTTTAAGGAACAGGTTAAAAAGAGAATCCTAATGTGATTTCTTCATAATGGGTGTGTTCCTTATCTTCTCCTAGTGTCTAAACTCTTTTCCATGGCTGGACCCCCAAATAATATTCCTTTACGTGCTAAGGGGTATCTAGAGAGTGGGATAGGTTTAATAAGTAACCTCACCCTATCGCATACCCTAACCCTAACCCCTACCCTAACCCTAATGCGTACCCTAATCCTAACCCGTACCCTAAACCGAGCCCTAACCCTAACACTAACCCTAACCCTAACCCTAACCCATACACTATGCCCTAACCGAACCCCTCCCCGAACCCGTACCCTAAGCCGTACCCTAACCCTAACCCTAACCCTAAGATACCCTTGACTGCTTCTGCCTCCAATAGATTTCCTAAGCAGTAGTATTTTAAGGAACAGGTTAAAAAGAGAATCCTAATGTGATTTCTTGATAATGGGTGTGTTCCTTATCTTCTCCTCGTGTCTAAACTCTTCTCCATGGCTGGACCCCCAAATAATATTCCTTTACGTGCTAAGGGGTATCTAGAGAGTGGGATAGGTTTAATAACTAACCTCACCCTCTCGCGTACCCTAACCCTAACCCCTACCCTAACACTAACGCGTACTCTAATCCTAACCCGTAACCTAAACCGAGCCCTAACCCTAACACTAACCCTAACCCTAACCCTAACCCATACCCTACGCCCTAACCGAACCCGTACCCTAAGCCGTACCCTAACCCTCATCCTAACCCTAACCCTAACCCTAAGCTACCCTTGACGGCTTCGGCCTCCAACAGATTTCCTAAGCACTAGTGTTTTAAGGAACAGGTTAAAAAGAGAATCCTAATGTGATTTCTTGATAATGGGTGTGTTCCTTATCTTCTCCTAGTGTCTAAACTCTTCTCCATGGCTGGACCCACAAATAATATTCCTTTACGTGCTAAGGGGTATCTAGAGAATGGGATAGGTTTAATAACTACCCTCACCCTAACGCGTACCCTAACCCTAACCCCTACCCTAACCCTAACGCGTACCCTAATCCTAACCCGTACCCTAAACCGAGCCCTAACCCTAACACTAGCGCTAACCCTAACCCTAACCCATACCCTACGCCCTACCCAAACCCCTCCCCGAACCCGTACCCTAAGCCATACCCTAACCCTCACCCTAAACCTAACCCTAACCCTAAGCTACCCTTGACTGCTTCTGCCTCCAATAGATTTCCTAAGCACTAGTGTTTTAAGGAACAGGTTAAAAAGAGAATCGTAATGTGATTTCTTGATAATGGGTGTGTTCCTTATCTTCTCCTAGTGTCTAAGCTCTTCTCCATGGCTGGACCCCAAAATAATATTCCTTTACGTGCTAAGGGGTATCTAGAGAGTGGGATAGGTTTAATAACTACTCTCACCCTAAAGCGTACCCTAACCCTAACCGCTACCCTAACCCTAACGCGTACCCTAATCCTAACCCGTACCCTAAACCGAGCCCTTACACTAACACTAACCCTAACCCTAACCCTAACCCATACCCTACGCCCTACCCAAACCCCTCCCCGAACCCGTACCCTAAGCCGTACCCTAACCCTCACCCTAACTCTAACCCTAACCCTAAGCTACCCTTGATTGCTTCTGCCTCCAATAGATTTCCTAAGCACTAGTGTTTTAAGGAACAGGTTAAAAAGAGAATCCTAATGTGATTTCTTGATAATGGGTGTGTTCCTTATCTTCTCCTAGTGTCTAAACTCTTCTCGATGGCTGGACCCCCAAATAATATTCCTTTACGTGCTAAGGGGTATCTAGAGAGTGGGATAGGTTTAATAACTAACCTCACCTTAAAGCGTAACCTAACCCTAACCCCTACCCTAACACTAACGCGTACCCTAATCCTAACCCGTACCCTAAACCGAGCCCGAAACCTAACACTAACCCTAACCCTAACCCATACCCTACGCCCTACCCGAACCCCTCCCCGAAACCCGTACCCTAAGCCATACCCTAACCCTCACCCTAACCCTAACCCTAACCCTAAGCTACCCTTGACTCCTTCTGCCTCCAATAGATTTCCTAAGCACTAGTGTTTTAAGGAACAGGTTAAAAAGAGGATCCTAATGTGATTTCGTGATAATGGGTGTGTTCCTTATCTTCTCCTAGTGTCTAAACACTTCTCCATGGCTGGACCCACAAATAATATTAATTTACGTGCAAGGGGGTATCTAGAGAGTGGGATAGGTTTAATAACTACCCTCACCCTAACGCGTACCCTAAACCTAACACCTACCCTAACCCTAACGCGTACCCTAATCCTAACCCGTACCCTAAACCGAGCCCTAACCCTAACACTAACCCTAACCCTAACCATAACCCATACCCTACGCCCTACCCGAACCCCTCCCTGAACCCGTACCCTAAGCCGTACCCTAACCCTCACCCTAACCCTAACCCTAACCCTAAGCTACCCTTGACTGCTTCTGCCTCCAATAGATTTCCTAAGCACTAGTGTTTTAAGGAACAGGTTAAAAAGAGAATCCTAATGTGATTTCTTGATAATGGGTATGTTCCTTATCTTCTCCTAGTGTCTAAACTCTTCTCCATGGCTGGACCCCCAAATAATATTCCTTTACGTGCTAGGGGGTATCTAGAGAGTGGGATAGGTTTAATAACTACCCTCACCCTAACGCGTACCCTAACCCTAACACCTACCCTAACCCTAACGCGTACCCTAATCCTAACCCGTACCCTAAACCGAGCCCTAACCCTAACACTAACCCTAACCCTAACCATAACCCATACCCTACGCCCTACCCGAAACCCTCCCTGAACCCGTACCCTAAGCCGTACCCTAACCCTAACCCTAACCCTAACCCTAAGCTACTCTTGACTGCTTCTGCCTCCAATAGATTTCCTAAGCACTAGTGTTTTAAGGAACAGGTTAAAAAAGAATCCTAATGTGATTTCTTGATAATGGGTGTGTTCCTTATCTTCTCCTCGTGTCTAAACTCTTCTCAATGGCTGGACCCCCAAATAATATTCCTTTACGTGCTAAGGGGTATCTAGAGAGTGTGATAGGTGTAATAACTACCCTCACCCTAACGCGAACCCTAACCCTAACCCCTACCCTAACCCTAACGCGTACCCTAATCCTAACCCGTAACCTAAACCGAGCCCTAACCCTAACACTAACCCTAACCCTAACCCATACCCTACGCCCTACCCGAACCCGTACCCTAAGCCGTACCCTAACCCTCACCCTAACCCTAACCCTAACCCTAAGCTACCCTTGAGTGCTTCTGCCACCAATAGATTTCCTAAGCACTAGTGTTTTAAGGAACAGGTTAAAAAGAGAATCCTAATGTGATTTCGTGATAATGGGTGTGTTCCTTATCTTCTCCTACTGTCTAAACACTTCTCCATGGCTGGACCCACAAATAATATTCCTTTACGTGCTAAGGGGTATCTAGAGAGTGTGATAGGTTTAATAACTAACCTCACCCTATCGCGTACCCTAACCCTAACCTCTACCCTAACATTAACGCGTACCCTAATCCTAACCCGTACCCTAAACCGAGCCCTAACCCTAACACTAACCCTAACCCTAACCCTAAACCATACCCTACGCCCTACCCGAACCCCTCCCCGAACCCGTACCCTAAGCTGTACCCTAACCCTCACCCTCACCCAAACACTAACCCTAAGCTATCCTTGACTGCTTCTGTCTCCAATAGATTTCCTAAGCACTAGTGTTTTAAGGAACAGGTTAAAAAGAGAATCCTAATGTGATTTCTTGATAATGGGTGTGTTCCTTATCTTCTCCTAGTGTCTAAACTCTTCTCCATGGCTGGACCCCCAAATAATATTCCTTTACGTGCTAAGGGGTATATAGAGAGTGGGATAGGTTTAATAACTACCCTCACCCTAACGCGTAACCTAACACTAACCCCTACCCTAACCCTAACGCGTACCCTAATCCTAACCCGTACCCTAAACCGAGCCCTAACCCTAAAACTAGCGCTAACCCTAACCATAACCCATACCCTACGCCCTACCCGAACCCCTCCCCGAACCCGTACCCTAAGCCGTACCCTTACCCTCACCCTAAACCTAACCGTAACCCTAAGCTACCCTTGACTGTTTCTGCCTCCAGTAGATTTCCTAAGCACTAGTGTTTTAAGGAACAGGTTAAAAAGAGATTCCTAATGTGATTTCTTGATAATGGGTGTGTTCCTTATCTTCTCCTAGTGTCTAAGCTCTTCTCCATGGCTGGACCCCCAAATAATATTCCTTTACGTGCTAAGGGGTATCTAGAGAGTGGGATAGGTTTAATAACTACTCTCACCCTAAAGCGTACCCTAACCCTAACCGCTACCCTAACCCTAACACGTACCCTAATCCTAACCCGTACCCTAAACCGAGCCCTAACACTAACACTAACCCTAACCCTAACCCTAACCCATACCCTACGCCCTACCCAAACCCCTCCCCGAACCCGTACCCTAAGCCGTACCCTAACCCTCACCCTAACTCTAACCCTAACCCTAAGCTACCCTTGATTGCTTCTGCCTCCAATATTTTTCCTAAGCACTAGTGTTTTAAGGAACAGGTTAAAAAGAGAATCCTAATGTGATTTCTTGATAATGGGTGTGTTCCTTACCTTCTCCTAGTGTCTAAACTCTTCTCCATGGCTGGACCCCCAAATAATATTCCTTTACGTGCAAAGGGGTATCTAGAGAGTGTGATAGGTTTAATAACTAACCTCACCCTATCGCGTACCCTAACCCTAACCCCTCCCCTAAGACTAACGCATACCCTAATACTAACCCGTACCCTAAACCGAGCCCTAACCCTAACACTAACCCTAACCCTAACCCTAACCCATACCCTACGCCCTACCCGAACCCCTCCCCGAACCCGTACCCTAAGCCGTACCCTAACCCTCACCCTAACACTAACCCTAACCCTAAGCTACCCTTGACTGCTTCTGCCACCAATAGATTTCCTAAGCACTAGTGTTTTAAGGTACAGGTTCAAAAGAGAATCCTAATGTGATTTCTTGATGATGGGTGTGCTCCTTAGCTTCTCCTAGTGTCTAAACTCTTCTCCATGGCTGGACCCCCAAATAATATTCCTTTACGTGCTAAGGGGTATCTAGAGAGTGGGATAGGTTTAATAACTAACCTCACCCTAAAGCGTAACCTAACCCTAACCCCTACCCTAACACTAACGCGTACCCTAATCCTAACCCGTACCCTAAACCGAGCCCGAACCCGAACACTAACCCTAACCCTAACCCATACCCTACGCCCTACCCGAAACCCTCCCCGAAACCCGTACTATAAGCCATACCCTAACCCACACCCCAACCCTAACCCTAACCCTAAGCTACCCTTGACTGCTTCTGCCTCCAATAGATTTCCTAAGCACTAGTGTTTTAAGGAACAGTTTAAAAAGAGGATCCTAATGTGATTTCTTGATAATGGGTGTGTTCCTTATCTTCTCCTCGTGTCTAAACTCTTCTCCATGGCTGGACCCCCAAATAATATTCCTTTACGTGCTAAGGGGTATCTAGAGAGTGGGATAGGTTTAATAACTAACTTCAGCCTATCGCGTACCCTAACCCTAACCCCTACCCTAACACTAACGCGTACCCTAATCCTAACCCGTACCCTAAACCGAGCCCTAAACCTAACACTAACCCTAACCCTAACCCATACCCTACGCCCTACCCAAACTCCTCCCCGAACCCGTACCCTAAGCCGTACCCTAACCCTCACCCTAACCCTAACCCTAACACTAAGTTACCCTTGACTGCTTCTGCCTCCAAGAGATTTCCTAAGTACTAGTGTTTTAAGGAACAGGTTAAAAAGAGAATCCTAATGTGATTTCTTGATAATGGGTGTGTTCCTTATCTTCTCCTAGTGTCTAAACTCTTCTCCATGGCTGGACCCCCAAATAATATTCCTTTACGTGCAAAGGGGTATCTAGAGAGTGTGATAGGTTTAATAACTAACCTCACCCTATCGCGTACCCTAACCCTAACCCCTCCCCTAAGACTAACGCATACCCTAATACTAACCCGTACCCTAAACCGAGCCCTAACCCTAACACTAACCCTAACCCTAACCCTAACCCATACCCTACGCCCTACCCGAACCCCTCCCCGAACCCGTACCCTAAGCCGTACCCTAACCCTCACCCTAACCCTAACCCTAACCCTAAGCTACCCTTGACTGCTTCTGCCACCAATAGATTTCCTAAGCACTAGTGTTTTAAGGTACAGGTTCAAAAGAGAATCCTAATGTGATTTCTTGATGATGGGTGTGCTCCTTAGCTTCTCCTAGTGTCTAAACTCTTCTCCATGGCTGGACCCCCAAATAATATTCCTTTACGTGCTAAGGGGTATCTAGAGAGTGGGATAGGTTTAATAACTAACCTCACCCTAAAGCGTAACCTAACCCTAACCCCTACCCTAACACTAACGCGTACCCTAATCCTAACCCGTACCCTAAACCGAGCCCGAACCCGAACACTAACCCTAACCCTAACCCATACCCTACGCCCTACCCGAAACCCTCCCCGAAACCCGTACTATAAGCCATACCCTAACCCTCACCCCAACCCTAACCCTAACCCTAAGCTACCCTTGACTGCTTCTGCCTCCAATAGATTTCCTAAGCACTAGTGTTTTAAGGAACAGTTTAAAAAGAGGATCCTAATGTGATTTCTTGATAATGGGTGTGTTCCTTATCTTCTCCTCGTGTCTAAACTCTTCTCCATGGCTGGACCCCCAAATAATATTCCTTTACGTGCTAAGGGGTATCTAGAGAGTGGGATAGGTTTAATAACTAACTTCAGCCTATCGCGTACCCTAACCCTAACCCCTACCCTAACACTAACGCGTACCCTAATCCTAACCCGTACCCTAAACCGAGCCCTAACCCTAACACTAACCCTAATCCTAACCCATACCCTACGCCCTACCCAAACTCCTCCCCGAACCCGTACCCTAAGCAGTACCCTAACCCTCACCCTAACCCTAACCCTAACACTAAGTTACCCTTGACTGCTTCTGCCTCCAAGAGATTTCCTAAGTACTAGTGTTTTAAGGAACAGGTTAAAAAGAGAATCCTAATGTGATTTCTTGATAATGGGTGTGTTCCTTATCTTCTCCTAGTGTCTAAACTCTTCTCCATGGCTGGACCCCCAAATAATATTCCTTTACGTGCTAGGGGGTATCTAGAGAGTGGGATAGGTTTAATAACTACCCTCACCCTAACGCGTACCCTAACCCTAACACCTACCCTAACACTAACGCGTACCCTAATCCTAACCCGTACCCTAAACCGAGGCCTAACCCTAACACTAACCCTAACCCTAACCCTAACCCATACCCTACGCCCTACCCGAACCCCTCCCCGAACCCGTACCCTAAGGCGTACCCTAACCGTAACCCTAACCCTAAGCTACCCTTGAGTGCTTCTGCCTCCAATAGATTTCCTAAGCACTAGTGTTTTAAGGAACAGGTTAAAAAGAGAATCCTAATGTGATTTCTTGATAATGGGTGTGTTCCTTATCTTCTCCTCGTGTCTAAACTCTTCTCCATGGCTGGACCCCCAAATAATATTCCTTTACGTGCTAAGGGGTATCTAGAGAGTGGGATTGGTTTAATAACTACTCTCACCCTAACGCGTACCCTAACCCTAACCCCTACCCTAACCCTAACGCGTACCCTAATCCTAACCCGTACCCTAAACCGAGCCCTAACCCTAACACTAACCCTAACCCTAACCCTAACCCATACCCTACGCCCTACCCGAACCCCTCCCCGAACCCGTACCCTAAGCCATACCCTAACCCTCACCCTAACCCTAACCCTAACCCTAAGCTACCCTTGAGTGCTTCTGCCACCAATAGATTTCCTAAGCACTAGTGTTTTAAGGAACAGGTTAAAAAGAGAATCCTAATGTGATTTCGTGATGATGGGTGTGTTCCTTATCTTCTCCTAGTGTCTAAACTCTTCTCCATGGCTGGACCCACAAATAATATTCCTTTACGTGCTAAGGGGTATCTAGAGAGTGTGATAGGTTTAATAACTAACCTCACCCTATCGCATACCCTAACCCTAACCCCTACCCTAACCCTAACGCGTACCCTAATCCTAACCCGTACCCTAAACCGAGCCCTAACCCTAACACTAACCCTAACCCTAACCCATACACTACGCCCTACCCGAACCCCTCCCCGAAACCGAACCCTAAGCCGTACCCTAACCCTAACCCTAACCCTAAGCTACCCTTGACTGCTTCTGCCTCCAATAGATTTCCTAAGCACTAGTGTTTTAAGGAACAGGTTAAAAAGAGAATCCTAATGTGATTTCTTGATAATGGGTGTGTTCCTTATCTTCTCCTCGTGTCTAAACTCTTCTCCATGGCTGGACCCCCAAATAATATTCCTTTACGTGCTAAGGGGTATCTAGAGAGTGGGATAGGTTTAATAACTAACCTCACCCTATCGCGTACCCTAACCCTAACCCCTACCCTAACACTAACGCGTACCCTAATCCTAACCCGTAGCCTAAACCGAGCCCTAACCCTAACACTAACACTAACCCTAACCCTAACCCATACCCTACGCCCTACCCGAACCCCTCCCCCAACCAGTACCCTAAGCCGTACCCTAACACTCATCCTAACCCTAACCCTAACCCTAAGCTACCCTTGTCGGCTTCTGCCTCCAACAGATTTCCTAAGCACTAGTGTTTTAAGGAACAGGTTAAAAAGAGAATCCTATTGTGATTTCTTGATAATGGGTGTGTTCCTTATCTTCTCCTAGTGTCTAAACTCTTCTCCATGGTTGGATCACCAAATAATATTCCTTTACGTGCTAAGGGGTATCTAGAGAGTGTGATAGGTTTAATAACTACCCTCACCCTAACGCGTACCCTAACCCTAACCCCTACCCTAATCCTAACCCGTACCCTAAACCGAGCCCTAACCCTAACACCAGCGCTAACCCTAACCCTAACCCATACCTTACGCCCTACCCGCTACCCTAACCCTAACGCGTATCCTAATCCTAACCCGTACCCTAAACCGAGCCCGAACCCGAACACTAACCCTAACCCTAACCCATACCCTACGCCCTACCCGAACCCCTCCCTGAAACCGTACCCTAAGCCGTACCCTAACCCTCACCCTAACCCTAACCCTAACCCTAAACCTAAGCTACCCTTGACGGCTTCTGCCTCCAATAGATTTCCTAAGCACTAGTGTTTTAAGGAACAGGTTAAAAAGAGGATCCTAATGTGATTTCTTGATAATGGGTGTGTTCCTTATCTTCTCCTCGTGTCTAAACTTTTCTCCATGGCTGGACCCCCAAATAATATTCCTTTACGTGCTAAGGGGTATCTAGAGAGTGGGATAGGTTTAATAACTAACCTCACCCTATCGCGTACCCTAACCCTAACCCCTACCCTAACACTAACGCGTACCCTAATCCTAACCCGTACCCTAAACCGAGCCCTAACCCTAACACTAACCCTAACCCTAACGCTAACCCATACCCTACGCCCTACCCGAACTCCTCCCCGAACCCGTACCCTAAGCCGTACCCTAACCCTCACCCTAACCCTAACCCTAACACTAAGCTACCCTTGACTGCTTCTGCCTCCAATAGATTTCCTAAGCACTAGTGTTTTAAGGAACAGGTTAAAAAGAGAATCCTAATGTGATTTCTTGATAATGGTGTGTTCCTTATCTTCTCCTAGTGTCTAAACTCTTCTCCATGGCGGGACCCCCAAATAATATTCCTTTACGTGCTAAGGGGTATCTAGAGAGTGGGATAGGTTTAATAACTACCCTCACCCTAACGCGTACCCTAACCCTAACACCTACCCTAACCCTAACGCGTACTCTAATCCTAACCCGTACCCTAAACCGAGACCTAACCCTAACACTAACCCTAACCCTAACCCTAACCCATACCCTACGCCCTACCCGAACCCCTCCCTGAACCCGTACCCTAAGCCGTACCCTAACCCTAACCCTAACCCTAAGCTACCCTTGACTGCTTCTGCCTCCAATAGATTTCCTAAGCACTAGTGTTTTAAGGAACAGGTTAAAAAGAGAATCCTAATGTGATTTCTTGATAATGGGTGTGTTCCTTATCTTCTCCTCGTGTCTAAACTCTTCTCCATGGCTGGACCCCCAAATAATATTCCTTTACGTGCTAAGGGGTATCTAGAGAGTGTGATAGGTTTAATAACTACCCTCACCCTAACGCGTACCCTAACCCTAACCCCTACCCTAACCCTAACGCGTACCCTAATCCTAACCCGTACCTTAAACCGAGCCCTAACCCTAACACTAACCCTAACCCTAACCCTAACCCATACCCTACGCCCTACCCGAACCCGTACCCTAAGCCGTACCCTAACCCTCACCCTAACCCTAACCCTAACCCTAAGCTACCCTTGAGTGCTTCTGCCACCAATAGATTTCCTAAGCACTAGTGTTTTAAGGAACAGGTTAAAAAGAGAATCCTAATGTGATTTCTTGATAATGGGTGTGTTCCTTATCTTCTCCTAGTGTCCAAACTCTTCTCCATGGCTGGACCCACAAATAATATTCCTTTACGTGCTAAGGGGTATCTAGAGAGTGGGATAGGTTTAATAACTACTCTCACACTAAAGTGTACCCTAACCCTAACTCCTACCCTAACACTAACGCGTACCCTAATCCTAACCCGTACCCTAAACCGAGCCCTAACCCTAACACTAACCCTAACCCTAACCCTAACCCATACCCTACGCCCTACCCGAACCCCTCCCCGAACCCGTACCCTAAGCCGTACCCTAACCCTCATCCTAACCCTAACCCTAACCCTAACCTACCCTTGACGGCTTCTGCCTCCAACAGATTTCCTAAGCACTAGTGTTTTAAGGAACAGGTTAAAAAGAGAATCCTAATGTGATTTCTTGATAATGGGTGTGTTCCTTATCTTCTCCTAGTGTCTAAACTCTTCTCCATGGTTGGATCCCCAAATAACATTCCTTTACGTGCTAAGGGGTATCTAGAGAGTGTGATAGGTTTAATAACTACCCTCACCCTAACGCGTACCCTAACCCTAACCCCTACCCTAACCCTAACGCGTACCCTAATCCTAACCCGTACCCTAAACCGAGCCCTAACCCTAACACCAGCGCTAACCCTAACCCTAACCCATACCTTACGCCCTACTCGAACCCCTCCCCGAACCCGTACCCTAAGCCGTACCCTAACCCTCACCCTAAACCTAACCCTAAACCTAAGCTACCCTTGACTGCTTCTGCCTCCAATAGATTTCCTAAGCACTAGTGTTTTAAGGAACAGGTTAAAAAGAGAATCCTAATGTGATTTCTTGATAATGGGTGTGTTCCTTATCTTCTCCTAGTGTCTAAGCTCTTCTCCATGGCTGGACCCCCAAATAATATTCCTTTACGTGCTAGGGGGTATCTAGAGAGTGGGATAGGTTTAATAACTACTCTCACCCTAAAGCGTACCCTAACCCTAACCGCTACCCTAACCCTAACGCGTACCCTAATCCTATCCCGTACCCTAAACCGAGCCCTTACACTAACACTAACCCAACCCTAACCCTAACCCATACCCTACGCCCTACCCAAACCCCTCCCCGAACCCGTACCCTAAGCCGTACCCTAAACCTCACCCTAACTCTAACCCTAACCCTAAGCAATCCTTGATTGCTTCTGCCTCCAATACATTTCCGAAGCACTAGTGTTTTAAGGAACAGGTTAAAAAGAGAATCCTAATGTGATTTCTTGATAATGGGTGTGTTCCTTATCTTCTCCTAGTGTCTAAACTCTTCTCCATGGCTGGACCCCCAAATAATATTCCTTTACGTGCTAAGGGGTATCTAGAGAGTGGGATAGGTTTAATAACTACCCTCACCCTAGTGCGTACCATAACCCTAACCCCTACCCTAACACTAATGCGTACCCTAATCCTAACCCGTAACCTAAACCGAGCCCTAACCCTAACACTAGCCCTAACCCTAACCCTAACCCATACCCTACGCCGTACCCGAACCCCTCCCCGAAACCCGTACCCTAAGCCATACCCTAACCCTCACCCTAACCCTAACCCTAACCCTAAGCTACCCTTGACTGCTTCTGCCTCCAATAGATTTCCTAAGCACTAGTGTTTTAAGGAACAGGTTAAAAAGAGGATCCTAATGTGATTTCGTGATAATGGGTGTGTTCCTTATCTTCTCCTAGTGTCTAAACACTTCTCCATGGCTGGACCCCCAAATAATATTCCTTTACGTGCTAGGGGGTATCTAGAGAGTGGGATAGGTTTAATAATTACCCTCACCCTAATGCGTACCCTAACCCTAACACCTACCCTAACCCTAACGCGTACCCTAATCCTAACCCGTACCCTAAACCGAGCCCTAACCCTAACACTAACCCTAACCCTAACCCTAACCCATACCCTACGCCCTACCCGAACCCCTCCCTGAACCCGTACCCTAAGCCGTACCCTAACCCTAACCCTAACCCTAAGCTACCCTTGACTGCTTCTGCCTCCAATAGATTTCCTAAGCACTAGTGTTTTAAGGAACAGGTTAAAAAGGGAATCCTAATGTGATTTCTTGATAATGGGTGTGTTCCTTATCTTCTCCTCGTGTCTAAACTCTTCTCCATGGCTGGACCCCCAAATAATATTCCTTTACGTGCTAAGGGGTATCTAGAGAGTGTGATAGGTTTAATAACTACCCTCACCCTAACGCGTACCCTAACCCTAACCCCTACCCTAACCCTAACGCGTACCCTAATCCTAACCCGTAGCCTAAACCGAGCCCTAACCCTAACACTAACCCTAACCCTAACCCTAACCCATACCCTACGCCCTACCCGAACCCGTACCCTAAGCCGTACCCTAAACCTCACCCTAACCCTAACCCTAACCCTAAGCTACCCTTGAGTGCTTCTGCCACCAATAGATTTCCTAAGCACTAGTGTTTTAAGGAACAGGTTAAAAAGAGAATCCTAATGTGATTTCTTGATAATGGGTGTGTTCCTTATCTTCTCCTAGTGTCTAAACTCTTCTCCGTGGCTGGACCCACAAATAATATTCCTTTACATGCTAAGGTGTATCTAGAGAGTGGGATAGGTTTAATAACAACTCTCACCCTAAAGTGTACCCTAACCCTAACCCCTACCCTACCACTAACGCGTACCCTAATCCTAACCCGTACCCTAAACCGAGCCCTAACACTAACACTAACCCTAACCCTAACCCTAACCCATACCCTACGCCCTACCCAAACCCCTCCCCGAACCCGTACCCTAAGCCGTACCGTAAACCTCACCCTAACTCTAACCCTAACCCTAAGCAACCCTTGATTGCTTCTGCCTCCAATACATTTCCTAAGCACTAGTGTTTTAAGGAACAGGTTAAAAAGAGAATCCTAATGTGATTTCTTGATAATGGGTGTGTTCCTTATCTTCTCCTAGTGTCTAAACTCTTCTCCATGGCTGGACCCCCAAATAATATTCCTTTACGTGCTAAGGGGTATCTAGAGAGTGTGACAGGTTTAATAACTAACCTCACCCTATTGCCTACCCTAACCCTAACCCCTCCCCTAAGACTAACGCGTACCCTAATCCTAACCCGTAGCCTAAACCGAGCCCTAACCCTAACCCTAACCCTAACCCTAACCCATACCCTACGCCCTACCCGAACCCCTCCCCGAACCCGTACCCTAAGCCGTACCCTAACCCTCACCCTAACCCTAACCCTAACCCTAAGCTACCCTTGACTGCTTCTGCCACCAATAGATTTCCTAAGCACTAGTGTTTTAAGGTACAGGTTAAAAAGAGAATCCTAATGTGATTTTTTGATAATGGGTGTGCTCCTTATCTTCTCCTAGTGTCTAAACTCTTCTCCATGGCTGGACCCCCAAATAATATTCCTTTACGTGCCAAGGGGTATCTAGAGAGTGGGATAGGTTTAATAACTAACCTCACCCTAAAGCGTAACCTAACCCTAACCCCTACCCTAACACTAACGCGTACCCTAATCCTAACCCATACCCTAAACCGAGCCCGAACCCTAACACTAACCCTAACCCTAACCCATACCCTACGCCCTACCCGAACCCCTCCCTGAACCCTTACCCTAAGCCGTACCCTAACCCTCACCCTAACCCTAACCCTAAACCTAAGCTACCCTTGACGGCTTCTGCCTCCAATAGATTTCCTAAGCACTAGTGTTTTAAGGAACAGGTTAAAAAGAGGATCCTAATGTGATTTCTTGATAATGGGTGTGTTCCTTATCTTCTCCTAGTGTCTAAGCTCTTCTCCATGGCTGGACCCCCAAATAATATTCCTTTACGTGCTAGGGGGTATCTAGAGAGTGGGATAGGTTTAATAACTACTCTCACCCTAAAGCGTACCCTAACCCTAACCGCTACCCTAACCCTAACGCGTACCCTAATCCTATCCCGTACCCTAAACCGAGCCCTTACACTAACACTAACCCAACCCTAACCCTAACCCATACCCTACGCCCTACCCAAACCCCTCCCCGAACCCGTACCCTAAGCCGTACCCTAAACCTCACCCTAACTCTAACCCTAACCCTAAGCAATCCTTGATTGCTTCTGCCTCCAATACATTTCCGAAGCACTAGTGTTTTAAGGAACAGGTTAAAAAGAGAATCCTAATGTGATTTCTTGATAATGGGTGTGTTCCTTATCTTCTCCTAGTGTCTAAACTCTTCTCCATATCTGGACCCCCAAATAATATTCCTTTACGTGCTAAGGGGTATCTAGAGAGTGGGATAGGTTTAATAACTACCCTCACCCTAGTGCGTACCATAACCCTAACCCCTACCCTAACACTAATGCGTACCCTAATCCTAACCCGTAACCTAAACCGAGCCCTAACCCTAACACTAGCCCTAACCCTAACCCTAACCCATACCCTACGCCCTACCCGAACCCCTCCCCGAAACCCGTACCCTAAGCCATACCCTAACCCTCACCCTAACCCTAACCCTAACCCTAAGCTACCCTTGACTGCTTCTGCCTCCAATAGATTTCCTAAGCACTAGTGTTTTAAGGAACAGGTTAAAAAGAGGATCCTAATGTGATTTCGTGATAATGGGTGTGTTCCTTATCTTCTCCTAGTGTCTAAACACTTCTCCATGGCTGGACCCCCAAATAATATTCCTTTACGTGCTAGGGGGTATCTAGAGAGTGGGATAGGTTTAATAATTACCCTCACCCTAATGCGTACCCTAACCCTAACACCTACCCTAACCCTAACGCGTACCCTAATCCTAACCCGTACCCTAAACCGAGCCCTAACCCTAACACTAACCATAACCCTAACCCTAACCCATACCCTACGCCCTACCCGAACCCCTCCCTGAACCCGTACCCTAAGCCGTACCCTAACCCTAACCCTAACCCTAAGCTACCCTTGACTGCTTCTGCCTCCAATAGATTTCCTAAGCACTAGTGTTTTAAGGAACAGGTTAAAAAGGGAATCCTAATGTGATTTCTTGATAATGGGTGTGTTCCTTATCTTCTCCTCGTGTCTAAACTCTTCTCCATGGCTGGACCCCCAAATAATATTCCTTTACGTGCTAAGGGGTATCTAGAGAGTGTGATAGGTTTAATAACTACCCTCACCCTAACGCGTACCCTAACCCTAACCCCTACCCTAACCCTAACGCGTACCCTAATCCTAACCCGTAGCCTAAACCGAGCCCTAACCCTAACACTAACCTTAACCCTAACCCTAACCCATACCCTACGCCCTACCCGAACCCGTACCCTAAGCCGTACCCTAAACCTCACCCTAACCCTAACCCTAACCCTAAGCTACCCTTGAGTGCTTCTGCCACCAATAGATTTCCTAAGCACTAGTGTTTTAAGGAACAGGTTAAAAAGAGAATCCTAATGTGATTTCTTGATAATGGGTGTGTTCCTTATCTTCTCCTAGTGTCTAAACTCTTCTCCGTGGCTGGACCCAC
The DNA here is from genome assembly GCF_949987535.1 of Balaenoptera acutorostrata. Taxonomy (NCBI): domain Eukaryota; kingdom Metazoa; phylum Chordata; class Mammalia; order Artiodactyla; family Balaenopteridae; genus Balaenoptera; species Balaenoptera acutorostrata. The sequence goes on from NW_026646736.1 coordinate 121,634, forward strand.
AAATAATATTCCTTTACATGCTAAGGTGTATCTAGAGAGTGGGATAGGTTTAATAACAACTCTCACCCTAAAGTGTACCCTAACCCTAACCCCTACCCTACCACTAACGCGTACCCTAATCCTAACCCGTACCCTAAACCGAGCCCTAACACTAACACTAACCCTAACCCTAACCCTAACCCATACCCTACGCCCTACCCAAACCCCTCCCCGAACCCGTACCCTAAGCCGTACCGTAAACCTCACCCTAACTCTAACCCTAACCCTAAGCAACCCTTGATTGCTTCTGCCTCCAATACATTTCCTAAGCACTAGTGTTTTAAGGAACAGGTTAAAAAGAGAATCCTAATGTGATTTCTTGATAATGGGTGTGTTCCTTATCTTCTCCTAGTGTCTAAACTCTTCTCCATGGCTGGACCCCCAAATAATATTCCTTTACGTGCTAAGGGGTATCTAGAGAGTGTGACAGGTTTAATAACTAACCTCACCCTATTGCCTACCCTAACCCTAACCCCTCCCCTAAGACTAACGCGTACCCTAATCCTAACCCGTAGCCTAAACCGAGCCCTAACCCTAACCCTAACCCTAACCCTAACCCTAACCCATACCCTACGCCCTACCCGAACCCCTCCCCGAACCCGTACCCTAAGCCGTACCCTAACCCTCACCCTAACCCTAACCCTAACCCTAAGCTACCCTTGACTGCTTCTGCCACCAATAGATTTCCTAAGCACTAGTGTTTTAAGGTACAGGTTAAAAAGAGAATCCTAATGTGATTTTTTGATAATGGGTGTGCTCCTTATCTTCTCCTAGTGTCTAAACTCTTCTCCATGGCTGGACCCCCAAATAATATTCCTTTACGTGCCAAGGGGTATCTAGAGAGTGGGATAGGTTTAATAACTAACCTCACCCTAAAGCGTAACCTAACCCTAACCCCTACCCTAACACTAACGCGTACCCTAATCCTAACCCATACCCTAAACCGAGCCCGAACCCTAACACTAACCCTAACCCTAACCCATACCCTACGCCCTACCCGAACCCCTCCCTGAACCCTTACCCTAAGCCGTACCCTAACCCTCACCCTAACCCTAACCCTAAACCTAAGCTACCCTTGACGGCTTCTGCCTCCAATAGATTTCCTAAGCACTAGTGTTTTAAGGAACAGGTTAAAAAGAGGATCCTAATGTGATTTCTTGATAATGGGTGTGTTCCTTATCTTCTCCTCGTGTCTAAACTCTTCTCCATGGCTGGACCCCCAAATAATATTCCTTTACGTGCTAAGGGGTATCTAGAGAGTGGGATAGGTTTAATAACTAACTTCACCCTATCGCGTACCCTAACCCTAACCCCTACCCTAACACTAACGCGTACTCTAATCCTAACCCGTACCCTAAACCGAGCCCTAACCCTAACACTAACCCTAACCCTAACCCTAACCCATACCCTACGCCCTACCCGAACTCCTCCCCGAACCCATATCCTAAGCCGTACCCTAACCCTCACCCTAACCCTAACCCTAACACTAACCTACCCTTGACTGCTTCTGCCTCCAAGAGATTTCCTAAGTACTAGTGTTTTAAGGAACAGGTTAAAAAGAATATCCTAATGTGATTTCTTGATAATGGGTGTGTTCCTTATCTTCTCCTAGTGTCTAAACTCTTCTCCATGGCTGGACCCCCAAATAATATTCCTTTACGTGCTAGGGGGTATCTAGAGAGTGGGATAGGTTTAATAACTACCCTCACCCTAACGCGTACCCTAACCCTAACACCTACCCTAACCCTAACGCGTACCCTAATCCTAACCCGTACCCTAAACCGAGCCCTAACCCTAACACTAACCCTAACCCTAACCCTAACCCATACCCTACGCCCTACCCGAACTCCTCCCCGAACCCGTACCCTAAGCCGTACCCTAACCCTCACCCTAACCCTAACCCTAACACTAAGCTACCCTTGACTGCTTCTGCCTCCAATAGATTTCCTAAGCACTAGTGTTTTAAGGAACAGGTTAAAAAGAGAATCCTAATTTGATTTCTTGATAATGGGTGTGTTCCTTGTCTTCTCCTAGTGTCTAAACTCTTCTCCATGGCTGGACCCCCAAATAATATTCCTTTACGTGCTAGGGGGTATCTAGAGAGTGGGATAGGTTTAAAAACTACCCTCACCCTAACGCGTACCCTAACCCTAACACCTACCCTAACCCTAACGCGTACTCTAATCCTAACCCGTACCCTAAACCGAGACCTAACCCTAACACTAACCCTAACCCTAACCCTAACCCATACCCTACGCCCTACCCGAACCCCTCCCTGAACCCGTACCCTAAGCCGTACCCTAACCCTAACCCTAACCCTAAGCTACCCTTGACTGCTTCTGCCTCCAATAGATTTCCTAAGCACTAGTGTTTTAAGGAACAGGTTAAAAAGAGAATCCTAATGTGATTTCTTGATAATGGGTGTGTTCCTTATCTTCTCCTCGTGTCTAAACTCTTCTCCATGGCTGGACCCCCAAATAATATTCCTTTACGTGCTAAGGGGTATCCAGAGAGTGTGATAGGTTTAATAACTACCCTCACCCTAACGCGTACCCTAACCCTAACCCCTACCCTAACCCTAACGCGTACCCTAATCCTAACCCGTACCTTAAACCGAGCCCTAACCCTAACACTAACCCTAACCCTAACCCTAACCCATACCCTACGCCCTACCCGAACCCGTACCCTAAGCCGTACCCTAAACCTCACCCTAACCCTAACCCTAACCCTAAGCTACCCTTGAGTGCTTCTGCCACCAATAGATTTCCTAAGCACTAGTGTTTTAAGGAACAGGTTAAAAAGAGAATCCTAATGTGATTTCTTGATAATGGGTGTGTTCCTTATCTTCTCCTAGTGTCCAAACTCTTCTCCATGGCTGGACCCACAAATAATATTCCTTTACGTGCTAAGGGGTATCTAGAGAGTGTGATAGGTTTAATAACTACTCTCACCCTAAAGTGTACCCTAACCCTAACTCCTACCCTAACACTAACGCGTACCCTAATCCTAACCCGTACCCTAAACCGAGCCCTACCCCTAACACTAACCCTAACCCTAACCCTAACCCATACCCTACGCCCTACCCGAACCCGTACCCTAAGCCGTACCCTAACCCTCACCCTAACCCTAACCCTAACCCTAACCCTAAGCTACCCTTGAGTGCTTCTGCCACCAATAGATTTCCTAAGCACTAGTGTTTTAAGGAACAGGTTAAAAAGAGAATCCTAATGTGATTTCTTGATAATGTGTGTGTTCCTTATCTTCTCCTAGTGTCCAAACTCTTCTCCATGGCTGGACCCACAAATAATATTCCTTTACGTGCTAAGGGGTATCTAGAGAGTGGGATAGGTTTAATAACTACTCTCACCCTAAAGTGTACCCTAACCCTAACTCCTACCCTAACACTAACGCGTACCGTAATCCTAACCCGTACCCTAAACCGAGCCCTAACCCTAACACTAACCCTAACCCTAACCCTAACCCATACCCTACGCCCTACCCGAACCCCTCCCCGAACCCGTATCCTAAGCCGTACCCTAACCCTCATCCTAACCCTAACCCTAACCCTAACCTACCCTTGACGGCTTCTGCCTCCAACAGATTTCCTAAGCACTAGTGTTTTAAGGAACAGGTTAAAAAGAGAATCCTAATGTGATTTCTTGATAATGGGTGTGTTCCTTATCTTCTCCTAGTGTCTAAACTCTTCTCCATGGTTGGATCCCCAAATAATATTCCTTTACGTGCTAAGGGGTATCTAGAGAGTGTGATAGGTTTAATAACTACCCTCACCCTAACGCGTACACTAACCCTAACCCCTACCCTAACCCTAACGCGTACCCTAATCCTATCCCGTACCCTAAACCGAGCCCTTACACTAACACTAACCCAACCCTAACCCTAACCCATACCCTACGCCCTACCCAAACCCCTCCCCGAACCCGTACCCTAAGCCGTACCCTAAACCTCACCCTAACTCTAACCCTAACCCTAAGCAATCCTTGATTGCTTCTGCCTCCAATACATTTCCTAAGCACTAGTGTTTTAAGGAACAGGTTAAAAAGAGAATCCTAATGTGATTTCTTGATAATGGGTGTGTTCCTTATCTTCTCCTAGTGTCTAAACTCTTCTCCATGGCTGGACCCCCAAATAATATTCCTTTACGTGCTAAGGGGTATCTAGAGAGTGGGATAGGTTTAATAACTACCCTCACCCTAGTGCGTACCATAACCCTAACCCCTACCCTAACACTAATGCGTACCCTAATCCTAACCCGTAACCTAAACCGAGCCCTAACCCTAACACTAGCCCTAACCCTAACCCTAACCCATACCCTACGCCCTACCCGAACCCCTCCCCGAAACCCGTACCCTAAGCCATACCCTAACCCTCACCCTAACCCTAACCCTAACCCTAAGCTACCCTTGACTGCTTCTGCCTCCAATAGATTTCCTAAGCACTAGTGTTTTAAGGAACAGGTTAAAAAGAGGATCCTAATGTGATTTCGTGATAATGGGTGTGTTCCTTATCTTCTCCTAGTGTCTAAACACTTCTCCATGGCTGGACCCCCAAATAATATTCCTTTACGTGCTAGGGGGTATCTAGAGAGTGGGATAGGTTTAATAATTACCCTCACCCTAATGCGTACCCTAACCCTAACACCTACCCTAACCCTAACGCGTACCCTAATCCTAACCCGTACCCTAAACCGAGCCCTAACCCTAACACTAACCCTAACCCTAACCCTAACCCATACCCTACGCCCTACCCGAACACCTCCCTGAACCCGTACCCTAAGCCGTACCCTAACCCTAACCCTAACCCTAAGCTACCCTTGACTGCTTCTGCCTCCAATAGATTTCCTAAGCACTAGTGTTTTAAGGAACAGGTTAAAAAGGGAATCCTAATGTGATTTCTTGATAATGGGTGTGTTCCTTATCTTCTCCTCGTGTCTAAACTCTTCTCCATGGCTGGACCCCCAAATAATATTCCTTTACGTGCTAAGGGGTATCTAGAGAGTGTGATAGGTTTAATAACTACCCTCACCCTAACGCGTACCCTAACCCTAACCCCTACCCTAACCCTAACGCGTACCCTAATCCTAACCCGTAGCCTAAACCGAGCCCTAACCCTAACACTAACCCTAACCCTAACCCTAACCCATACCCTACGCCCTACCCGAACCCGTACCCTAAGCCGTACCCTAACCCTCACCCTAACCCTAACCCTAACCCTAAGCTACCCTTGAGTGCTTCTGCCACCAATAGATTTCCTAAGCACTAGTGTTTTAAGGAACAGGTTAAAAAGAGAATCCTAATGTGATTTCTTGATAATGGGTGTGTTCCTTATCTTCTCCTAGTGTCTAAACTCTTCTCCGTGGCTGGACCCACAAATAATATTCCTTTACATGCTAAGGGGTATCTAGAGAGTGGGATAGGTTTAATAACAACTCTCACCCTAAAGTGTACCCTAACCCTAACCCCTACCCTACCACTAACGCGTACCCTAATCCTAACCCGTACCCTAAACCGAGCCCTAACACTAACACTAACCCTAACCCTAACCCTAACCCATACCCTACGCCCTACCCAAACCCCTCCCCGAACCCGTACCCTAAGCCGTACCGTAAACCTCACCCTAACTCTAACCCTAACCCTAAGCAACCCTTGATTGCTTCTGCCTCCAATACATTTCCTAAGCACTAGTGTTTTAAGGAACAGGTTAAAAAGAGAATCCTAATGTGATTTCTTGATAATGGGTGTGTTCCTTATCTTCTCCTAGTGTCTAAACTCTTCTCCATGGCTGGACCCCCAAATAATATTCCTTTACGTGCTATGGGGTATCTAGAGAGTGTGACAGGTTTAATAACTAACCTCACCCTATTGCCTACCCTAACCCTAACCCCTCCCCTAAGACTAACGCGTACCCTAATCCTAACCCGTAGCCTAAACCGAGCCCTAACCCTAACCCTAACCCTAACCCTAACCCTAACCCATACCCTACGCCCTACCCGAACCCCTCCCCGAACCCGTACCCTAAGCCGTACCCTAACCCTCACCCTAACCCTAAGCTACCCTTGACTGCTTCTGCCACCAATAGATTTCCTAAGCACTAGTGTTTTAAGGTACAGGTTAAAAAGAGAATCCTAATGTGATTTTTTGATAATGGGTGTGCTCCTTATCTTCTCCTAGTGTCTAAACTCTTCTCCATGGCTGGACCCCCAAATAATATTCCTTTACGTGCTAAGGGGTATCTAGAGAGTGGGATAGGTTTAATAACTAACCTCACCCTAAAGCGTAACCTAACCCTAACCCCTACCCTAACACTAACGCGTACCCTAATCCTAACCCATACCCTAAACCGAGCCCGAACCCTAACACTAACCCTAACCCTAACCCATACCCTACGCCCTACCCGAACCCCTCCCTGAACCCATACCCTAAGCCGTACCCTAACCCTCACCCTAACCCTAACCCTAAACCTAAGCTACCCTTGACGGCTTCTGCCTCCAATAGATTTCCTAAGCACTAGTGTTTTAAGGAACAGGTTAAAAAGAGGATCCTAATGTGATTTCTTGATAATGGGTGTGTTCCTTATCTTCTCCTCGTGTCTAAACTCTTCTCCATGGCTGGACCCCCAAATAATATTCCTTTACGTGCTAAGGGGTATCTAGAGAGTGGGATAGGTTTAATAACTAACTTCACCCTATCGCGTACCCTAACCCTAACCCCTACCCTAACACTAACGCGTACTCTAATCCTAACCCGTACCCTAAACCGAGCCCTAAACCTAACACTAACCCTAACCCTAACCCTAACCCATACCCTACGCCCTACCCGAACTCCTCCCCGAACCCGTACCCTAAGCCGTACCCTAACCCTCACCCTAACCCTAACCCTAACACTAAGCTACCCTTGACTGCTTCTGCCTCCAAGAGATTTCCTAAGTACTAGTGTTTTAAGGAACAGGTTAAAAAGAATATCCTAATGTGATTTCTTGATAATGGGTGTGTTCCTTATCTTCTCCTAGTGTCTAAACTCTTCTCCATGGCTGGACCCCCAAATAATATTCCTTTACGTGCTAGGGGGTATCTAGAGAGTGGGATAGGTTTAATAACTACCCTCACCCTAACGCGTACCCTAACCCTAACACCTACCCTAACCCTAACGCGTACCCTAATCCTAACCCGTACCCTAAACCGAGCCCTAACCCTAACACTAACCCTAACCCTAACCCTAACCCATACCCTACGCCCTACCCGAACTCCTCCCCGAACCCGTACCCGAAGCCGTACCCTAACCCTCACCCTAACCCTAACCCTAACACTAAGCTACCCTTGACTGCTTCTGCCTCCAATAGATTTCCTAAGCACTAGTGTTTTAAGGAACAGGTTAAAAAGAGAATCCTAATTTGATTTCTTGATAATGGGTGTGTTCCTTATCTTCTCCTAGTGTCTAAACTCTTCTCCATGGCTGGACCCCCAAATAATATTCCTTTACGTGCTAGGGGGTATCTAGAGAGTGGGATAGGTTTAAAAACTACCCTCACCCTAACTCGTACCCTAACCCTAACACCTACCCTAACCCTAACGCGTACTCTAATCCTAACCCGTACCCTAAACCGAGACCTAACCCTAACACTAACCCTAACCCTAACCCTAACCCATACCCTACGCCCTACCCGAACCCCTCCCTGAACCCGTACCCTAAGCCGTACCCTAACCCTAACCCTAACCCTAAGCTACCCTTGACTGCTTCTGCCTCCAATAGATTTCCTAAGCACTAGTGTTTTAAGGAACAGGTTAAAAAGAGAATCCTAATGTGATTTCTTGATAATGGGTGTGTTCCTTATCTTCTCCTCGTGTCTAAACTCTTCTCCATGGCTGGACCCCCAAATAATATTCCTTTACGTGCTAAGGGGTATCCAGAGAGTGTGATAGGTTTAATAACTACCCTCACCCTAACGCGTACCCTAACCCTAACCCCTACCCTAACCCTAACGCGTACCCTAATCCTAACCCGTACCTTAAACCGAGCCCTAACCCTAACACTAACCCTAACCCTAACCCTAACCCATACCCTACGCCCTACCGGAACCCGTACCCTAAGCCGTTCCCTAACCCTCACCCTAACCCTAACCCTAACCCTAAGCTACCCTTGAGTGCTTCTGCCACCAATAGATTTCCTAAGCACTAGTGTTTTAAGGAACAGGTTAAAAAGAGAATCCTAATGTGATTTCTTGATAATGGGTGTGTTCCTTATCTTCTCCTAGTGTCCAAACTCTTCTCCATGGCTGGACCCACAAATAATATTCCTTTACGTGCTAAGGGGTATCTAGAGAGTGGGATAGGTTTAATAACTACTCTCACCCTAAAGTGTACCCTAACCCTAACTCCTACCCTAACACTAACGCGTACCCTAATCCTAACCCGTACCCTAAACCGAGCCCTAACCCTAACACTAACCCTAACCCTAACCCTAACCCATACCCTACGCCCTACCCGAACCCCTCCCCGAACCCGTACCCTAAGCCGTACCCTAACCCTCATCCTAACCCTAACCCTAACCCTAACCTACCCTTGACGGCTTCTGCCTCCAATAGATTTCCTAAGCACTAGTGTTTTAAGGAACAGGTTAAAAAGAGAATCCTAATGTGATTTCTTGATAATGGGTGTGTTCCTTATCTTCTCCTAGTGTCTAAACTCTTCTCCATGGTTGGATCCCCAAATAATATTCCTTTACGTGCTAAGGGGTATCTAGAGAGTGTGATAGGTTTAATAACTAGCCTCACCCTAACGCGTACCCTAACCCTAACCCCTACCCTAACCCTAACGCGTACCCTAATCCTAACCCGTACCCTAAACCGAGCCCTAACCCTAACACCAGCGCTAACCCTAACCCTAACCCATACCTTACGCCCTACCCGAACCCCTCCCCGAACCCGTACCCTAAGCCGTACCCTAACCCTCACCCTAAACCTAACCCTAACCCTAAGCTACCCTTGACGGCTTCTGCCTCCAATAGATTTCCTAAGCACTAGTGTTTTAAGGAACAGGTTAAAAAGAGGATCCTAATGTGATTTCTTGATAATGGGTGTGTTCCTTATCTTCTCCTCGTGTCTAAACTCTTCTCCATGGCTGGACCCCCAAATAATATTCCTTTACGTGCTAAGGGGTATCTAGAGAGTGGGATAGGTTTAATAACTAACTTCACCCAATCACGTACCCTAACCCTAACCCCTACCCTAACACTAACGCGTACTCTAATCCTAACCCGTACCCTAAACCGAGCCCTAACCCTAACACTAACCCTAACCCTAACCCTAACACATACCCTACGCCCTACCCGAACTCCTCCCCGAACCCGTACCCTAAGCCGTACCCTAACCCTCACCCTAACCCTAACCCTAACCCTAAGCTACCCTTGACTGCTTCTGCCACCAATAGATTTCCTAAGCACTAGTGTTTTAAGGTACAGGTTAAAAAGAGAATCCTAATGTGATTTTTTGATAATGGGTGTGCTCCTTATCTTCTCCTAGTGTCTAAACTCTTCTCCATGGCTGGACCCCCAAATAATATTCCTTTACGTGCTAAGGGGTATCTAGAGAGTGGGATAGGTTTAATAACTAACCTCACCCTAAAGCGTAACCTAACCCTAACCCCTACCCTAACACTAACGCGTACCCTAATCCTAACCCATACCCTAAACCGAGCCCGAACCCTAACACTAACCCTAACCCTAACCCATACCCTACGCCCTACCCGAACCCCTCCCTGAACCCATACCCTAAGCCGTACCCTAACCCTCACCCTAACCCTAACCCTAAACCTAAGCTACCCTTGACGGCTTCTGCCTCCAATAGATTTCCTAAGCACTAGTGTTTTAAGGAACAGGTTAAAAAGAGGATCCTAATGTGATTTCTTGATAATGGGTGTGTTCCTTATCTTCTCCTCGTGTCTAAACTCTTCTCCATGGCTGGACCCCCAAATAATATTCATTTACGTGCTAAGGGGTATCTAGAGAGTGGGATAGGTTTAATAACTAACTTCACCCTATCGCGTACCCTAACCCTAACCCCTACCCTAACACTAACGCGTACTCTAATCCTAACCCGTACCCTAAACCGAGCCCTAACCCTAACACTAACCCTAACCCTAACCCTAACCCATACCCTACGCCCTACCCGAACTCCTCCCCGAACCCGTACCCTAAGCCGTACCCTAACCCTCACCCTAACCCTAACCCTAACACTAAGCTACCCTTGACTGCTTCTGCCTCCAATAGATTTCCTAAGCACTAGTGTTTTAAGGAACAGGTTAAAAAGAGAATCCTAATTTGATTTCTTGATAATGGGTGTGTTCCTTATCTTCTCCTAGTGTCTAAACTCTTCTCCATGGCTGGACCCCCAAATAATATTCCTTTACGTGCTAGGGGGTATCTAGAGAGTGGGATAGGTTTAAAAACTACCCTCACCCTAACGCGTACCCTAACCCTAACACCTACCCTAACCCTAACGCGTACTCTAATCCTAACCCGTACCCTAAACCGAGACCTAACCCTAACACTAACCCTAACCCTAACCCTAACCCATACCCTACGCCCTAACCGAACCCCTCCCTGAACCCGTACCCTAAGCCGTACCCTAACCCTAACCCTAACCCTAAGCTACCCTTGACTGCTTCTGCCTCCAATAGATTTCCTAAGCACTAGTGTTTTAAGGAACAGGTTAAAAAGAGAATCCTAATGTGATTTCTTGATAATGGGTGTGTTCCTTATCTTCTCCTCGTGTCTAAACTCTTCTCCATGGCTGGACCCCCAAATAATATTCCTTTACGTGCTAAGGGGTATCCAGAGAGTGTGATAGGTTTAATAACTACCCTCACCCTAACGCGTACCCTAACCCTAACCCCTACCCTAACACTAACGCGTACCCTAATCCTAACCCGTACCTTAAACCGAGCCCTAACCCTAACACTAACCCTAACCCTAACCCTAACCCATACCCTACGCCCTACCCGAACCCGTACCCTAAGCCGTACCCTAACCCTCACCCTAACCCTAACCCTAACCCTAAGCTACCCTTGAGTGCTTCTGCCACCAATAGATTTCCTAAGCACTAGTGTTTTAAGGAACAGGTTAAAAAGAGAATCCTAATGTGATTTCTTGATAATGGGTGTGTTCCTTATCTTCTCCTAGTGTCCAAACTCTTCTCCATGGCTGGACCCACAAATAATATTCCTTTACGTGCTAAGGGGTATCTAGAGAGTGGGATAGGTTTAATAACTACTCTCACCCTAAAGTGTACCCTAACCCTAACTCCTACCCTAACACTAACGCGTACCCTAATCCTAACCCGTACCCTAAACCGAGCCCTAACCCTAACACTAACCCTAACCCTAACCCTAACCCATACCCTACGCCCTACCCGAACCCCTCCCCGAACCCGTACCCTAAGCCGTACCCTAACCCTCATCCTAACCCTAACCCTAACCCTAAGCTACCCTTGACGGCTTCTGCCTCCAACAGATTTCCTAAGCACTAGTGTTTTAAGGAACAGGTTAAAAAGAGAATCCTAATGTGATTTCTTGATAATGGGTGTGTTCCTTATCTTCTCCTAGTGTCTAAACTCTTCTCCATGGTTGGATCCCCAAATAATATTCCTTTACGTGCTAAGGGGTATCTAGAGAGTGTGATAGGTTTAATAACTACCCTCACCCTAACGCGTACCCTAACCCTAACCCCTACCCTAACCCTAACGCGTACCCTAATCCTAACCCGTACCCTAAACCGAGCCCTAACCCTAACACCAGCGCTAACCCTAACCCTAACCCATACCTTACGCCCTACCCGAACCCCTCCCCGAACCCGTACCCTAAGCCGTACCCTAACCCTCACCCTAAACCTAACCCTAACCCTAAGCTACCCTTGACGGCTTCTGCCTCCAATAGATTTCCTAAGCACTAGTGTTTTAAGGAACAGGTTAAAAAGAGGATCCTAATGTGATTTCTTGATAATGGGTGTGTTCCTTATCTTCTCCTCGTGTCTAAACTCTTCTCCATGGCTGGACCCCCAAATAATATTCCTTTACGTGCTAAGGGGTATCTAGAGAGTGGGATAGGTTTAATAACTAACTTCACCCTATCACGTACCCTAACCCTAACCCCTACCCTAACACTAACGCGTACTCTAATCCTAACCCGTACCCTAAACCGAGCCCTAACCCTAACACTAACCCTAACCCTAACCCTAACCCATACCCTACGCCCTACCCGAACTCCTCCCCGAACCCGTACCCTAAGCCGTACCCTAACCCTCACCCTAACCCTAACCCTAACACTAAGCTACCCTTGACTGCTTCTGCCTCCAAGAGATTTCCTAAGTACTAGTGTTTTAAGGAACAGGTTAAAAAGAATATCCTAATGTGATTTCTTGATAATGGGTGTGTTCCTTATCTTCTCCTAGTGTCTAAACTCTTCTCCATGGCTGGACCCCCAAATAATATTCCTTTACGTGCTAGGGGGTATCTAGAGAGTGGGATAGGTTTAATAACTACCCTCACCCTAACGCGTACCCTAACCCTAACACCTACCCTAACCCTAACGCGTACCCTAATCCTAACCCGTACCCTAAACCGAGCCCTAACCCTAACACTAACCCTAACCCTAACCCTAACCCATACCCTACGCCCTACCCGAACCCGTACCCTAAGCCGTACCCTAACCCTCACCCTAACCCTAACCCTAACCCTAAGCTACCCTTGAGTGCTTCTGCCACCAATAGATTTCCTAAGCACTAGTGTTTTAAGGAACAGGTTAAAAAGAGAATCCTAATGTGATTTCTTGATAATGGGTGTGTTCCTTATCTTCTCCTAGTGTCTAAACTCTTCTCCGTGGCTGGACCCACAAATAATATTCCTTTACGTGCTAAGGGGTATCTAGAGAGTGGGATAGGTTTAATAACAACTCTCACCCTAAAGTGTACCCTAACCCTAACCCCTACCCTACCACTAACGCGTACCCTAATCCTAACCCGTACCCTAAACCGAGACTTAACACTAACACTAACCCTAACCCTAACCCTAACCCATACCCTACGCCCTACCCAAACCCCTCACCGAACCCGTACCCTAAGCCGTACCCTAAACCTCACCCTAACTCTAACCCTAACCCTAAGCAACCCTTGATTGCTTCTGCCTCCAATACATTTCCTAAGCACTAGTGTTTTAAGGAACAGGTTAAAAAGAGAATCCTAATGTGATTTCTTGATAATGGGTGTGTTCCTTATCTTCTCCTAGTGTCTAAACTCTTCTCCATGGCTGGACCCCCAAATAATATTCCTTTACGTGCTAAGGGGTATCTAGAGAGTGTGACAGGTTTAATAACTAACCTCACCCTATTGCCTACCCTAACCCTAACCCCTCCCCTAAGACTAACGCGTACCCTAATCCTAACCCGTAGCCTAAACCGAGCCCTAACCCTAACCCTAACCCTAACCCTAACCCATACCCTACGCCCTACCCGAACCCCTCCCCGAACCCGTACCCTAAGCCGTACCCTAACCCTCACCCTAACCCTAACCCTAACCCTACGCTACCCTTGACTGCTTCTGCCACCAATAGATTTCCTAAGCACTAGTGTTTTAAGGTACAGGTTAAAAAGAGAATCCTAATGTGATTTTTTGATAATGGGTGTGCTCCTTATCTTCTCCTAGTGTCTAAACTCTTCTCCATGGCTGGACCCCCAAATAATATTCCTTTACGTGCTAAGGGGTATCTAGAGAGTGGGATAGGTTTAATAACTAACCTCACCCTAAAGCGTAACCTAACCCTAACCCCTACCCTAACACTAACGCGTACCCTAATCCTAAACCATACCCTAAACCGAGCCCGAACCCTAACACTAACCCTAACCCTAACCCATACCCTACGCCCTACCCGAACCCCTCCCTGAACCCATACCCTAAGCCGTACCCTAACCCTCACCCTAACCCTAACCCTAAACCTAAGCTACCCTTGACGGCTTCTGCCTCCAATAGATTTCCTAAGCACTAGTGTTTTAAGGAACAGGTTAAAAAGAGGATCCTAATGTGATTTCTTGATAATGGGTGTGTTCCTTATCTTCTCCTCGTGTCTAAACTCTTCTCCATGGCTGGACCCCCAAATAATATTCCTTTACGTGCTAAGGGGTATCTAGAGAGTGGGACAGGTTTAATAACTAACTTCACCCTATCGCGTACCCTAACCCTAACCCCTACCCTAACACTAACGCGTACTCTAATCCTAACCCGTACCCTAAACCGAGCCCTAACCCTAACACTAACCCTAACCCTAACCCTAACCCATACCCTACGCCCTACCCGAACTCCTCCCCGAACCCGTACCGTAAGCCGTACCCTAACCCTCACCCTAACCCTAACCCTAACACTAAGCTACCCTTGACTGCTTCTGCCTCCAAGAGATTTCCTAAGTACTAGTGTTTTAAGGAACAGGTTAAAAAGAATATCCTAATGTGATTTCTTGATAATGGGTGTGTTCCTTATCTTCTCCTAGTGTCTAAACTCTTCTCCATGGCTGGACCCCCAAATAATATTCCTTTACGTGCTAGGGGGTATCTAGAGAGTGGGATAGGTTTAATAACTACCCTCACCCTAACGCGTACCCTAACCCTAACACCTACCCTAACCCTAACGCGTACCCTAATCCTAACCCGTACCCTAAACCGAGCCCTAACCCTAACACTAACCCTAACCCTAACCCTAACCCATACCCTACGCCCTACCCGAACTCCTCCCCGAACCCGTACCCTAAGCCGTACCCTAACCCTAACCCTAACCCTAAGCTACCCTTGACTTCTTCTGCCTCCAATAGATTTCCTAAGCACTAGTGTTTTAAGGAACAGGTTAAAAAGAGAATCCTAATGTGATTTCTTGATAATGGGTGTGTTCCTTATCTTCTCCTCGTGTCTAAACTCTTCTCCATGGCTGGACCCCCAAATAATATTCCTTTACGTGCTAAGGGGTATCCAGAGAGTGTGATAGGTTTAATAACTACCCTCACCCTAACGCGTACCCTAACCCTAACCCCTACCCTAACCCTAACGCGTACCCTAATCCTAACCCGTACCTTAAACCGAGCCCTAACCCTAACACTAACCCTAACCCTAACCCTAACCCATACCCTACGCCCTACCCGAACCCGTACCCTAAGCCGTACCCTAACCCTCACCCTAACCCTAACCCTAACCCTAAGCTACCCTTGAGTGCTTCTGCCACCAATAGATTTCCTAAGCACTAGTGTTTTAAGGAACAGGTTAAAAAGAGAATCCTAATGTGATTTCTTGATAATGGGTGTGTTCCTTATCTTCTCCTAGTGTCCAAACTCTTCTCCATGGCTGGACCCACAAATAATATTCCTTTACGTGCTAAGGGGTATCTAGAGAGTGGGATAGGTTTAATAACTACTCTCACCCTAAAGTGTACCCTAACCCTAACTCCTACCCTAACACTAACGCGTACCCTAATCCTAACCCGTACCCTAAACCGAGCCCTAACCCTAACACTAACCCTAACCCTAACCCTAACCCATACCCTACGCCCTACCCGAACCCCTCCCCGAACCCGTACCCTAAGCCGTACCCTAACCCTCATCCTAACCCTAACCCTAACCCTAAGCTACCCTTGACGGCTTCTGCCTCCAACAGATTTCCTAAGCACTAGTGTTTTAAGGAACAGGTTAAAAAGAGAATCCTAATGTGATTTCTTGATAATGGGTGTGTTCCTTATCTTCTCCTAGTGTCTAAACTCTTCTCCATGGTTGGATCCCCAAATAATATTCCTTTACGTGCTAAGGGGTATCTAGAGAGTGTGATAGGTTTAATAACTACCCTCACCCTAACGCGTACCCTAACCCTAACCCCTACCCTAACCCTAACGCGTACCCTAATCCTAACCCGTACCCTAAACCGAGCCCTAACCCTAACACCAGCGCTAACCCTAACCCTAACCCATACCTTACGCCTTACCCGAACCCCTCCCCGAACCCGTACCCTAAGCCGTACCCTAACCCTCACCCTAAACCTAACCCTAACCCTAAGCTACCCTTGACGGCTTCTGCCTCCAATAGATTTCCTAAGCACTAGTGTTTTAAGGAACAGGTTAAAAAGAGGATCCTAATGTGATTTCTTGATAATGGGTGTGTTCCTTATCTTCTCCTCGTGTCTAAACTCTTCTCCATGGCTGGACCCCCAAATAATATTCCTTTACGTGCTAAGGGGTATCCAGAGAGTGTGATAGGTTTAATAACTACCCTCACCCTAACGCGTACCCTAACCCTAACCCCTACCCTAACCCTAACGCGTACCCTAATCCTAACCCGTACCTTAAACCGAGCCCTAACCCTAACACTAACCCTAACCCTAACCCTAACCCATACCCTACGCCCTACCCGAACCCGTACCCTAAGCCGTACCCTAACCCTCACCCTAACCCTAACCCTAACCCTAAGCTACCCTTGAGTGCTTCTGCCACCAATAGATTTCCTAAGCACTAGTGTTTTAAGGAACAGGTTAAAAAGAGAATCCTAATGTGATTTCTTGATAATGGGTGTGTTCCTTATCTTCTCCTAGTGTCCAAACTCTTCTCCATGGCTGGACCCACAAATAATATTCCTTTACGTGCTAAGGGGTATCTAGAGAGTGGGATAGGTTTAATAACTACTCTCACCCTAAAGTGTACCCTAACCCTAACTCCTACCCTAACACTAACGCGTACCCTAATCCTAACCCGTACCCTAAACCGAGCCCTAACCCTAACACTAACCCTAACCCTAACCCTAACCCATACCCTACGCCCTACCCGAACCCCTCCCCGAACCCGTACCCTAAGCCGTACCCTAACCCTCATCCTAACCCTAACCCTAACCCTAAGCTACCCTTGACGGCTTCTGCCTCCAACAGATTTCCTAAGCACTAGTGTTTTAAGGAACAGGTTAAAAAGAGAATCCTAATGTGATTTCTTGATAATGGGTGTGTTCCTTATCTTCTCCTAGTGTCTAAACTCTTCTCCATGGTTGGATCCCCAAATAATATTCCTTTACGTGCTAAGGGGTATCTAGAGAGTGTGATAGGTTTAATAACTACCCTCACCCTAACGCGTACCCTAACCCTAACCCCTACCCTAACCCTAACGCGTACCCTAATCCTAACCCGTACCCTAAACCGAGCCCTAACCCTAACACCAGCGCTAACCCTAACCCTAACCCATACCTTACGCCCTACCCGAACCCCTCCCCGAACCCGTACCCTAAGCCGTACCCTAACCCTCACCCTAAACCTAACCCTAACCCTAAGCTACCCTTGACGGCTTCTGCCTCCAATAGATTTCCTAAGCACTAGTGTTTTAAGGAACAGGTTAAAAAGAGGATCCTAATGTGATTTCTTGATAATGGGTGTGTTCCTTATCTTCTCCTCGTGTCTAAACTCTTCTCCATGGCTGGACCCCCAAATAATATTCCTTTACGTGCTAAGGGGTATCCAGAGAGTGTGATAGGTTTAATAACTACCCTCACCCTAACGCGTACCCTAACCCTAACCCCTACCCTAACCCTAACGCGTACCCTAATCCTAACCCGTACCTTAAACCGAGCCCTAACCCTAACACTAACCCTAACCCTAACCCTAACCCATACCCTACGCCCTACCCGAACCCGTACCCTAAGCCGTACCCTAACCCTCACCCTAAACCTAACCCTAACCCTAAGCTACCCTTGAGTGCTTCTGCCACCAATAGATTTCCTAAGCACTAGTGTTTTAAGGAACAGGTTAAAAAGAGAATCCTAATGTGATTTCTTGATAATGGGTGTGTTCCTTATCTTCTCCTAGTGTCCAAACTCTTCTCCATGGCTGGACCCACAAATAATATTCCTTTACGTGCTAAGGGGTATCTAGAGAGTGGGATAGGTTTAATAACTACTCTCACCCTAAAGTGTACCCTAACCCTAACTCCTACCCTAAAACTAACGCGTACCCTAATCCTAACCCGTACCCTAAACCGAGCCCTAACCCTAACACTAACCCTAACCCTAACCCTAACCCATACCCTACGCCCTACCCGAACCCCTCCCCGAACCCGTACCCTAAGCCGTACCCTAACCCTCATCCTAACCCTAACCCTAACCCTAAGCTACCCTTGACGGCTTCTGCCTCCAACAGATTTCCTAAGCACTAGTGTTTTAAGGAACAGGTTAAAAAGAGAATCCTAATGTGATTTTTTGATAATGGGTGTGCTCCTTATCTTCTCCTAGTGTCTAAACTCTTCTCCATGGCTGGACCCCCAAATAATATTCCTTTACGTGCTAAGGGGTATCTAGAGAGTGGGATAGGTTTAATAACTAACCTCACCCTAAAGCGTAACCTAACCCTAACCCCTACCCTAACACTAACGCGTACCCTAATCCTAACCCATACCCTAAACCGAGCCCGAACCCTAACACTAACCCTAACCCTAACCCATACCCTACGCCCTACCCGAACCCCTCCCTGAACCCATACCCTAAGCCGTACCCTAACCCTCACCCTAACCCTAACCCTAAACCTAAGCTACCCTTGACGGCTTCTGCCTCCAATAGATTTCCTAAGCACTAGTGTTTTAAGGAACAGGTTAAAAAGAGGATCCTAATGTGATTTCTTGATAATGGGTGTGTTCCTTATCTTCTCCTCGTGTCTAAACTCTTCTCCATGGCTGGACCCCCAAATAATATTCCTTTACGTGCTAAGGGGTATCTAGAGAGTGGGATAGGTTTAATAACTAACTTCACCCTATCGCGTACCCTAACCCTAACCCCTACCCTAACACTAACGCGTACTCTAATCCTAACCCGTACCCTAAACCGAGCCCTAACCCTAACACTAACCCTAACCCTAACCCTAACCCATACCCTACGCCCTACCCGAACTCCTCCCCGAACCCGTACCCTAAGCCGTACCCTAACCCTCACCCTAACCCTAACCCTAACACTAAGCTACGCTTGACTGCTTCTGCCTCCAAGAGATTTCCTAAGTACTAGTGTTTTAAGGAACAGGTTAAAAAGAATATCCTAATGTGATTTCTTGATAATGGGTGTGTTCCTTATCTTCTCCTAGTGTCTAAACTCTTCTCCATGGCTGGACCCCCAAATAATATTCCTTTACGTGCTAGGGGGTATCTAGAGAGTGGGATAGGTTTAATAACTACCCTCACCCTAACGCGTACCCTAACCCTAACACCTACCCTAACCCTAACGCGTACCCTAATCCTAACCCGTACCCTAAACCGAGCCCTAACCCTAACACTAACCCTAACCCTAACCCTAACCCATACCCTACGCCCTACCCGAACTCCTCCCCGAACCCGTACCCTAAGCCGTACCCTAACCCTCACCCTAACCCTAACCCTAACACTAAGCTACCCTTGACTGCTTCTGCCTCCAATAGATTTCCTAAGCACTAGTGTTTTAAGGAACAGGTTAAAAAGAGAATCCTAATGTGATTTCTTGATAATGGGTGTGTTCCTTATCTTCTCCTCGTGTCTAAACTCTTCTCCATGGCTGGACCCCCAAATAATATTCCTTTACGTGCTAAGGGGTATCCAGAGAGTGTGATAGGTTTAATAACTACCCTCACCCTAACGCGTACCCTAACCCTAACCCCTACCCTAACCCTAACGCGTACCCTAATCCTAACCCGTACCTTAAACCGAGCCCTAACCCTAACACTAACCCTAACCCTAACCCTAACCCATACCCTACGCCCTACCCGAACCCGTACCCTAAGCCGTACCCTAACCCTCACCCTAACCCTAACCCTAACCCTAAGCTACCCTTGAGTGCTTCTGCCACCAATAGATTTCCTAAGCACTAGTGTTTTAAGGAACAGGTTAAAAAGAGAATCCTAATGTGATTTCTTGATAATGGGTGTGTTCCTTATCTTCTCCTAGTGTCCAAACTCTTCTCCATGGCTGGACCCACAAATAATATTCCTTTACGTGCTAAGGGGTATCTAGAGAGTGGGATAGGTTTAATAACTACTCTCACCCTAAAGTGTACCCTAACACTAACTCCTACCCTAACACTAACGCGTACCCTAATCCTAACCCGTACCCTAAACCGAGCCCTAACCCTAACACTAACCCTAACCCTAACCCTAACCCATACCCTACGCCCTACCCGAACCCCTCCCCGAACCCGTACCCTAAGCCGTACCCTAACCCTCATCCTAACCCTAACCCTAACCCTAAGCTACCCTTGACGGCTTCTGCCTCCAACAGATTTCCTAAGCACTAGTGTTTTAAGGAACAGGTTAAAAAGAGAATCCTAATGTGATTTCTTGATAATGGGTGTGTTCCTTATCTTCTCCTAGTGTCTAAACTCTTCTCCATGGTTGGATCCCCAAATAATATTCCTTTACGTGCTAAGGGGTATCTAGAGAGTGTGATAGGTTTAATAACTACCCTCACCCTAACGCGTACCCTAACCCTAACCCCTACCCTAACCCTAACGCGTACCCTAATCCTAACCCGTACCCTAAACCGAGACCTAAACCTAACACCAGCGCTAACCCTAACCCTAACCCATACCTTACGCCCTACCCGAACCCCTCCCCGAAACCGTACCCTAAGCCGTACCCTAACCCTCACCCTAACCCTAACCCTAACACTAAGCTACCCTTGACTGCTTCTGCCTCCAAGAGATTTCCTAAGTACTAGTGTTTTAAGGAACAGGTTAAAAAGAATATCCTAATGTGATTTCTTGATAATGGGTGTGTTCCTTATCTTCTCCTAGTGTCTAAACTCTTCTCCATGGCTGGACCCCCAAATAATATTCCTTTACGTGCTAGGGGGTATCTAGAGAGTGGGATAGGTTTAATAACTACCCTCACCCTAACGCGTACCCTAACCCTAACACCTACCCTAACCCTAACGCGTACCCTAATCCTAACCCGTACCCTAAACCGAGCCCTAACACTAACACTAACCCTAACCCTAACCCTAACCCATACCCTACGCCCTACCCGAACTCCTCCCCGAACCCGTACCCTAAGCCGTACCCTAACCCTCACCCTAACCCTAACCCTAACACTAAGCTACCCTTGACTGCTTCTGCCTCCAATAGATTTCCTAAGCACTAGTGTTTTAAGGAACAGGTTAAAAAGAGAATCCTAATTTGATTTCTTGATAATGGGTGTGTTCCTTATCTTCTCCTAGTGTCTAAACTCTTCTCCATGGCTGGACCCCCAAATAATATTCCTTTACGTGCTAGGGGGTATCTAGAGAGTGGGATAGGTTTAAAAACTACCCTCACCCTAACGCGTACCCTAACCCTAACACCTACCCTAACCCTAACGCGTACTCTAATCCTAACCCGTACCCTAAACCGAGACCTAACCCTAACACTAACCCTAACCCTAACCCTAACCCATACCCTACGCCCTACCCGAACCCCTCCCTGAACCCGTACCCTAAGCCGTACCCTAACCCTAACCCTAACCCTAAGCTACCCTTGACTGCTTCTGCCTCCAATAGATTTCCTAAGCACTAGTGTTTTAAGGAACAGGTTAAAAAGAGAATCCTAATGTGATTTCTTGATAATGGGTGTGTTCCTTATCTTCTCCTAGTGTCCAAACTCTTCTCCATGGCTGGACCCACAAATAATATTCCTTTACGTGCTAAGGGGTATCTAGAGAGTGGGATAGGTTTAATAACTACTCTCACCCTAAAGTGTACCCTAACCCTAACTCCTACCCTAACACTAACGCGTACCCTAATCCTAACCCGTACCCTAAACCGAGCCCTAACCCTAACACTAACCCTAACCCTAACCCTAACCCATACCCTACGCCCTACCCGAACCCCTCCCCGAACCCGTACCCTAAGCCGTACCCTAACCCTCATCCTAACCCTAACCCTAACCCTAAGCTACCCTTGACGGCTTCTGCCTCCAACAGATTTCCTAAGCACTAGTGTTTTAAGGAACAGGTTAAAAAGAGAATCCTAATGTGATTTCTTGATAATGGGTGTGTTCCTTATCTTCTCCTAGTGTCTAAACTCTTCTCCATGGTTGGATCCCCAAATAATATTCCTTTACGTGCTAAGGGGTATCTAGAGAGTGTGATAGGTTTAATAACTACCCTCACCCTAACGCGTACCCTAACCCTAACCCCTACCCTAACCCTAACGCGTACCCTAATCCTAACCCGTACCCTAAACCGAGCCCTAACCCTAACACCAGCGCTAACCCTAACCCTAACCCATACCTTACGCCCTACCCGAACCCCTCCCCGAACCCGTACCCTAAGCCGTACCCTAACCCTCACCCTAAACCTAACCCTAACCCTAAGCTACCCTTGACGGCTTCTGCCTCCAATAGATTTCCTAAGCACTAGTGTTTTAAGGAACAGGTTAAAAAGAGGATCCTAATGTGATTTCTTGATAATGGGTGTGTTCCTTATCTTCTCCTCGTGTCTAAACTCTTCTCCATGGCTGGACCCCCAAATAATATTCCTTTACGTGCTAAGGGGTATCCAGAGAGTGTGATAGGTTTAATAACTACCCTCACCCTAACGCGTACCCTAACCCTAACCCCTACCCTAACCCTAACGCGTACCCTAATCCTAACCCGTACCTTAAACCGAGCCCTAACCCTAACACTAACCCTAACCCTAACCCTAACCCATACCCTACGCCCTACCCGAACCCGTACCCTAAGCCGTACCCTAACCCTCACCCTAAACCTAACCCTAACCCTAAGCTACCCTTGAGTGCTTCTGCCACCAATAGATTTCCTAAGCACTAGTGTTTTAAGGAACAGGTTAAAAAGAGAATCCTAATGTGATTTCTTGATAATGGGTGTGTTCCTTATCTTCTCCTAGTGTCCAAACTCTTCTCCATGGCTGGACCCACAAATAATATTCCTTTACGTGCTAAGGGGTATCTAGAGAGTGGGATAGGTTTAATAACTACTCTCACCCTAAAGTGTACCCTAACCCTAACTCCTACCCTAACACTAACGCGTACCCTAATCCTAACCCGTACCCTAAACCGAGCCCTAACCCTAACACTAACCCTAACCCTAACCCTAACCCATACCCTACGCCCTACCCGAAACCCTCCCCGAACCCGTACCCTAAGCCGTACCCTAACCCTCATCCTAACCCTAACCCTAACCCTAAGCTACCCTTGACGGCTTCTGCCTCCAACAGATTTCCTAAGCACTAGTGTTTTAAGGAACAGGTTAAAAAGAGAATCCTAATGTGATTTTTTGATAATGGGTGTGCTCCTTGTCTTCTCCTAGTGTCTAAACTCTTCTCCATGGCTGGACCCCCAAATAATATTCCTTTACGTGCTAAGGGGTATCTAGAGAGTGGGATAGGTTTAATAACTAACCTCACCCTAAAGCGTAACCTAACCCTAACCCCTACCCTAACACTAACGCGTACCCTAATCCTAACCCATACCCTAAACCGAGCCCGAACCCTAACACTAACCCTAACCCTAACCCATACCCTACGCCCTACCCGAACCCCTCCCTGAACCCATACCCTAAGCCGTACCCTAACCCTCACCCTAACCCTAACCCTAAACCTAAGCTACCCTTGACGGCTTCTGCCTCCAATAGATTTCCTAAGCACTAGTGTTTTAAGGAACAGGTTAAAAAGAGGATCCTAATGTGATTTCTTGATAATGGGTGTGTTCCTTATCTTCTCCTCGTGTCTAAACTCTTCTCCATGGCTGGACCCCCAAATAATATTCCTTTACGTGCTAAGGGGTATCTAGAGAGTGGGATAGGTTTAATAACTAACTTCACCCTATCGCGTACCCTAACCCTAACCCCTACCCTAACACTAACGCGTACTCTAATCCTAACCCGTACCCTAAACCGAGCCCTAACCCTAACACTAACCCTAACCCTAACCCTAACCCATACCCTACGCCCTACCCGAACTCCTCCCCGAACCCGTACCCTAAGCCGTACCCTAACCCTCACCCTAACCCTAACCCTAACACTAAGCTACGCTTGACTGCTTCTGCCTCCAAGAGATTTCCTAAGTACTAGTGTTTTAAGGAACAGGTTAAAAAGAATATCCTAATGTGATTTCTTGATAATGGGTGTGTTCCTTATCTTCTCCTAGTGTCTAAACTCTTCTCCATGGCTGGACCCCCAAATAATATTCCTTTACGTGCTAGGGGGTATCTAGAGAGTGGGATAGGTTTAATAACTACCCTCACCCTAACGCGTACCCTAACCCTAACACCTACCCTAACCCTAACGCGTACCCTAATCCTAACCCGTACCCTAAACCGAGCCCTAACCCTAACACTAACCCTAACCCTAACCCTAACCCATACCCTACGCCCTACCCGAACTCCTCCCCGAACCCGTACCCAAAGCCGTACCCTAACCCTCACCCTAACCCTAACCCTAACACTAAGCTACCCTTGACTGCTTCTGCCTCCAATAGATTTCCTAAGCACTAGTGTTTTAAGGAACAGGTTAAAAAGAGAATCCTAATGTGATTTCTTGATAATGGGTGTGTTCCTTATCTTCTCCTCGTGTCTAAACTCTTCTCCATGGCTGGACCCCCAAATAATATTCCTTTACGTGCTAAGGGGTATCCAGAGAGTGTGATAGGTTTAATAACTACCCTCACCCTAACGCGTACCCTAACCCTAACCCCTACCCTAACCCTAACGCGTACCCTAATCCTAACCCGTACCTTAAACCGAGCCCTAACCCTAACACTAACCCTAACCCTAACCCTAACCCATACCCTACGCCCTACCCGAACCCGTACCCTAAGCCGTACCCTAACCCTCACCCTAACCCTAACCCTAACCCTAAGCTACCCTTGAGTGCTTCTGCCACCAATAGATTTCCTAAGCACTAGTGTTTTAAGGAACAGGTTAAAAAGAGAATCCTAATGTGATTTCTTGATAATGGGTGTGTTCCTTATCTTCTCCTAGTGTCCAAACTCTTCTCCATGGCTGGACCCACAAATAATATTCCTTTACGTGCTAAGGGGTATCTAGAGAGTGGGATAGGTTTAATAACTACTCTCACCCTAAAGTGTACCCTAACACTAACTCCTACCCTAACACTAACGCGTACCCTAATCCTAACCCGTACCCTAAACCGAGCCCTAACCCTAACACTAACCCTAACCCTAACCCTAACCCATACCCTACGCCCTACCCGAACCCCTCCCCGAACCCGTACCCTAAGCCGTACCCTAACCCTCATCCTAACCCTAACCCTAACCCTAAGCTACCCTTGACGGCTTCTGCCTCCAACAGATTTCCTAAGCACTAGTGTTTTAAGGAACAGGTTAAAAAGAGAATCCTAATGTGATTTCTTGATAATGGGTGTGTTCCTTATCTTCTCCTAGTGTCTAAACTCTTCTCCATGGTTGGATCCCCAAATAATATTCCTTTACGTGCTAAGGGGTATCTAGAGAGTGTGATAGGTTTAATAACTACCCTCACCCTAACGCGTACCCTAACCCTAACCCCTACCCTAACCCTAACGCGTACCCTAATCCTAACCCGTACCCTAAACCGAGCCCTAACCCTAACACCAGCGCTAACCCTAACCCTAACCCATACCTTACGCCCTACCCGAACCCCTCCCCGAACCCGTACCCTAAGCCGTACCCTAACCCTCACCCTAACCCTAACCCTAACACTAAGCTACCCTTGACTGCTTCTGCCTCCAAGAGATTTCCTAAGTACTAGTGTTTTAAGGAACAGGTTAAAAAGAATATCCTAATGTGATTTCTTGATAATGGGTGTGTTCCTTATCTTCTCCTAGTGTCTAAACTCTTCTCCATGGCTGGACCCCCAAATAATATTCCTTTACGTGCTAGGGGGTATCTAGAGAGTGGGATAGGTTTAATAACTACCCTCACCCTAACGCGTACCCTAACCCTAACACCTACCCTAACCCTAACGCGTACCCTAATCCTAACCCGTACCCTAAACCGAGCCCTAACACTAACACTAACCCTAACCCTAACCCTAACCCATACCCTACGCCCTACCCGAACTCCTCCCCGAACCCGTACCCTAAGCCGTACCCTAACCCTCACCCTAACCCTAACCCTAACACTAAGCTACCCTTGACTGCTTCTGCCTCCAATAGATTTCCTAAGCACTAGTGTTTTAAGGAACAGGTTAAAAAGAGAATCCTAATTTGATTTCTTGATAATGGGTGTGTTCCTTATCTTCTCCTAGTGTCTAAACTCTTCTCCATGGCTGGACCCCCAAATAATATTCCTTTACGTGCTAGGGGGTATCTAGAGAGTGGGATAGGTTTAAAAACTACCCTCACCCTAACGCGTACCCTAACCCTAACACGTACCCTAACCCTAACGCGTACTCTAATCCTAACCCGTACCCTAAACCGAGACCTAACCCTAACACTAACCCTAACCCTAACCCTAACCCATACCCTACGCCCTACCCGAACCCCTCCCTGAACCCGTACCCTAAGCCGTACCCTAACCCTAACCCTAACCCTAAGCTACCCTTGACTGCTTCTGCCTCCAATAGATTTCCTAAGCACTAGTGTTTTAAGGAACAGGTTAAAAAGAGAATCCTAATGTGATTTCTTGATAATGGGTGTGTTCCTTATCTTCTCCTAGTGTCCAAACTCTTCTCCATGGCTGGACCCACAAATAATATTCCTTTACGTGCTAAGGGGTATCTAGAGAGTGGGATAGGTTTAATAACTACTCTCACCCTAAAGTGTACCCTAACCCTAACTCCTACCCTAACACTAACGCGTACCCTAATCCTAACCCGTACCCTAAACCGAGCCCTAACCCTAACACTAACCCTAACCCTAACCCTAACCCATACCCTACGCCCTACCCGAACCCCTCCCCGAACCCGTACCCTAAGCCGTACCCTAACCCTCATCCTAACCCTAACCCTAACCCTAAGCTACCCTTGACGGCTTCTGCCTCCAACAGATTTCCTAAGCACTAGTGTTTTAAGGAACAGGTTAAAAAGAGAATCCTAATGTGATTTCTTGATAATGGGTGTGTTCCTTATCTTCTCCTAGTGTCTAAACTCTTCTCCATGGTTGGATCCCCAAATAATATTCCTTTACGTGCTAAGGGGTATCTAGAGAGTGTGATAGGTTTAATAACTACCCTCACCCTAACGCGTACCCTAACCCTAACCCCTACCCTAACCCTAACGCATACCCTAATCCTAACCCGTACCCTAAACCGAGCCCTAACCCTAACACCAGCGCTAACCCTAACCCTAACCCATACCTTACGCCCTACCCGAACCCCTCCCCGAACCCGTACCCTAAGCCGTACCCTAACCCTCACCCTAAACCTAACCCTAACCCTAAGCTACCCTTGACGGCTTCTGCCTCCAATAGATTTCCTAAGCACTAGTGTTTTAAGGAACAGGTTAAAAAGAGGATCCTAATGTGATTTCTTGATAATGGGTGTGTTCCTTATCTTCTCCTCGTGTCTAAACTCTTCTCCATGGCTGGACCCCCAAATAATATTCCTTTACGTGCTAAGGGGTATCCAGAGAGTGTGATAGGTTTAATAACTACCCTCACCCTAACGCGTACCCTAACCCTAACCCCTACCCTAACCCTAACGCGTACCCTAATCCTAACCCGTACCTTAAACCGAGCCCTAACCCTAACACTAACCCTAACCCTAACCCTAACCCATACCCTACGCCCTACCCGAACCCGTACCCTAAGCCGTACCCTAACCCTCACCCTAACCCTAACCCTAACCCTAAGCTACCCTTGAGTGCTTCTGCCACCAATAGATTTCCTAAGCACTAGTGTTTTAAGGAACAGGTTAAAAAGAGAATCCTAATGTGATTTCTTGATAATGGGTGTGTTCCTTATCTTCTCCTAGTGTCCAAACTCTTCTCCATGGCTGGACCCACAAATAATATTCCTTTACGTGCTAAGGGGTATCTAGAGAGTGGGATAGGTTTAATAACTACTCTCACCCTAAAGTGTACCCTAACCCTAACTCCTACCCTAACACTAACGCGTACCCTAATCCTAACCCGTACCCTAAACCGAGCCCTAACCCTAACACTAACCCTAACCCTAACCCTAACCCATACCCTACGCCCTACCCGAACCCCTCCCCGAACCCGTACCCTAAGCCGTACCCTAACCCTCATCCTAACCCTAACCCTAACCCTAAGCTACCCTTGACGGCTTCTGCCTCCAACAGATTTCCTAAGCACTAGTGTTTTAAGGAACAGGTTAAAAAGAGTATCCTAATGTGATTTCTTGATAATGGTTGTGTTCCTTATCTTCTCCTAGTGTCTAAACTCTTCTCCATGGTTGGATCCCCAAATAATATTCCTTTACGTGCTAAGGGGTATCTAGAGAGTGTGATAGGTTTAATAACTACCCTCACCCTAACGCGTACCCTAACCCTAACCCCTACCCTAACCCTAACGCGTACCCTAATCCTAACCCGTACCCTAAACCGAGCCCTAACCCTAACACCAGCGCTAACCCTAACCCTAACCCATACCTTACGCCCTACCCGAACCCCTCCCCGAACCCGTACCCTAAGCCGTACCCTAACCCTCACCCTAAACCTAACCCTAACCCTAAGCTACCCTTGACGGCTTCTGCCTCCAATAGATTTCCTAAGCACTAGTGTTTTAAGGAACAGGTTAAAAAGAGGATCCTAATGTGATTTCTTGATAATGGGTGTGTTCCTTATCTTCTCCTCGTGTCTAAACTCTTCTCCATGGCTGGACCCCCAAATAATATTCCTTTACGTGCTAAGGGGTATCTAGAGAGTGGGATAGGTTTAATAACTAACTTCACCCTATCACGTACCCTAACCCTAACCCCTACCCTAACACTAACGCGTACTCTAATCCTAACCCGTACCCTAAACCGAGCCCTAACCCTAACACTAACCCTAACCCTAACCCTAACCCATACCCTACGCCCTACCCGAACTCCTCCCCGAACCCGTACCCTAAGCCGTACCCTAACCCTCACCCTAACCCTAACCCTAACCCTAAGCTACCCTTGACTGCTTCTGCCACCAATAGATTTCCTAAGCACTAGTGTTTTAAGGTACAGGTTAAAAAGAGAATCCTAATGTGATTTTTTGATAATGGGTGTGCTCCTTATCTTCTCCTAGTGTCTAAACTCTTCTCCATGGCTGGACCCCCAAATAATATTCCTTTACGTGCTAAGGGGTATCTAGAGAGTGGGATAGGTTTAATAACTAACTTCACCCTAAAGCGTAACCTAACCCTAACCCCTACCCTAACACTAACGCGTACCCTAATCCTAACCCATACCCTAAACCGAGCCCGAACCCTAACACTAACCCTAACCCTAACCCATACCCTACGCCCTACCCGAACCCCTCCCTGAACCCATACCCTAAGCCGTACCCTAACCCTCACCCTAACCCTAACCCTAAACCTAAGCTACCCTTGACGGCTTCTGCCTCCAATAGATTTCCTAAGCACTAGTGTTTTAAGGAACAGGTTAAAAAGAGGATCCTAATGTGATTTCTTGATAATGGGTGTGTTCCTTATCTTCTCCTCGTGTCTAAACTCTTCTCCATGGCTGGACCCCCAAATAATATTCCTTTACGTGCTAAGGGGTATCTAGAGAGTGGGATAGGTTTAATAACTAACTTCACCCTATCGCGTACCCTAACCCTAACCCCTACCCTAACACTAACGCGTACTCTAATCCTAACCCGTACCCTAAACCGAGCCCTAACCCTAACACTAACCCTAACCCTAACCCTAACCCATACCCTACGCCCTACCCGAACTCCTCCCCGAACCCGTACCCTAAGCCGTACCCTAACCCTCACCCTAACCCTAACCCTAACACTAAGCTACGCTTGACTGCTTCTGCCTCCAAGAGATTTCCTAAGTACTAGTGTTTTAAGGAACAGGTTAAAAAGAATATCCTAATGTGATTTCTTGATAATGGGTGTGTTCCTTATCTTCTCCTAGTGTCTAAACTCTTCTCCATGGCTGGACCCCCAAATAATATTCCTTTACGTGCTAGGGGGTATCTAGAGAGTGGGATAGGTTTAATAACTACCCTCACCCTAACGCGTACCCTAACCCTAACACCTACCCTAACCCTAACGCGTACCCTAATCCTAACCCGTACCCTAAACCGAGCCCTAACCCTAACACTAACCCTAACCCTAACCCTAACCCATACCCTACGCCCTACCCGAACTCCTCCCCGAACCCGTACCCTAAGCCGTACCCTAACCCTCACCCTAACCCTAACCCTAACACTAAGCTACCCTTGACTGCTTCTGCCTCCAATAGATTTCCTAAGCACTAGTGTTTTAAGGAACAGGTTAAAAAGAGGATCCTAATGTGATTTCTTGATAATGGGTGTGTTCCTTATCTTCTCCTCGTGTCTAAACTCTTCTCCATGGCTGGACCCCCAAATAATATTCCTTTACGTGCTAAGGGGTATCCAGAGAGTGTGATAGGTTTAATAACTACCCTCACCCTAACGCGTACCCTAACCCTAACCCCTACCCTAACCCTAACGCGTACCCTAATCCTAACCCGTACCTTAAACCGAGCCCTAACCCTAACACTAACCCTAACCCTAACCCTAACCCATACCCTACGCCCTACCCGAACCCGTACCCTAAGCCGTACCCTAACCCTCACCCTAACCCTAACCCTAACCCTAAGCTACCCTTGAGTGCTTCTGCCACCAATAGATTTCCTAAGCACTAGTGTTTTAAGGAACAGGTTAAAAAGAGAATCCTAATGTGATTTCTTGATAATGGGTGTGTTCCTTATCTTCTCCTAGTGTCCAAACTCTTCTCCATGGCTGGACCCACAAATAATATTCCTTTACGTGCTAAGGGGTATCTAGAGAGTGGGATAGGTTTAATAACTACTCTCACCCTAAAGTGTACCCTAACACTAACTCCTACCCTAACACTAACGCGTACCCTAATCCTAACCCGTACCCTAAACCGAGCCCTAACCCTAACACTAACCCTAACCCTAACCCTAACCCATACCCTACGCCCTACCCGAACCCCTCCCCGAACCCGTACCCTAAGCCGTACCCTAACCCTCATCCTAACCCTAACCCTAACCCTAAGCTACCCTTGACGGCTTCTGCCTCCAACAGATTTCCTAAGCACTAGTGTTTTAAGGAACAGGTTAAAAAGAGAATCCTAATGTGATTTCTTGATAATGGGTGTGTTCCTTATCTTCTCCTAGTGTCTAAACTCTTCTCCATGGTTGGATCCCCAAATAATATTCCTTTACGTGCTAAGGGGTATCTAGAGAGTGTGATAGGTTTAATAACTACCCTCACCCTAACGCGTACCCTAACCCTAACCCCTACCCTAAACCTAACGCGTACCCTAATCCTAACCCGTACCCTAAACCGAGCCCTAACCCTAACACCAGCGCTAACCCTAACCCTAACCCATACCTTACGCCCTACCCGAACCCCTCCCCGAACCCGTACCCTAAGCCGTACCCTAACCCTCACCCTAACCCTAACCCTAACACTAAGCTACCCTTGACTGCTTCTGCCTCCAAGAGATTTCCTAAGTACTAGTGTTTTAAGGAACAGGTTAAAAAGAATATCCTAATGTGATTTCTTGATAATGGGTGTGTTCCTTATCTTCTCCTAGTGTCTAAACTCTTCTCCATGGCTGGACCCCCAAATAATATTCCTTTACGTGCTAGGGGGTATCTAGAGAGTGGGATAGGTTTAATAACTACCCTCACCCTAACGCGTACCCTAACCCTAACACCTACCCTAACCCTAACGCGTACCCTAATCCTAACCCGTACCCTAAACCGAGCCCTAACCCTAACACTAACCCTAACCCTAACCCTAACCCATACCCTACGCCCTACCCGAACTCCTCCCCGAACCCGTACCCTAAGCCGTACCCTAACCCTCACCCTAACCCTAACCCTAACACTAAGCTACCCTTGACTGCTTCTGCCTCCAATAGATTTCCTAAGCACTAGTGATTTAAGGAACAGGTTAAAAAGAGAATCCTAATTTGATTTCTTGATAATGGGTGTGTTCCTTATCTTCTCCTAGTGTCTAAACTCTTCTCCATGGCTGGACCCCCAAATAATATTCCTTTACGTGCTAGGGGGTATCTAGAGAGTGGGATAGGTTTAAAAACTACCCTCACCCTAACGCGTACCCTAACCCTAACACCTACCCTAACCCTAACGCGTACTCTAATCCTAACCCGTACCCTAAACCGAGACCTAACCCTAACACTAACCCTAACCCTAACCCTAACCCATACCCTACGCCCTACCCGAACCCCTCCCTGAACCCGTACCCTAAGCCGTACCCTAACCCTAACCCTAACCCTAAGCTACCCTTGACTGCTTCTGCCTCCAATAGATTTCCTAAGCACTAGTGTTTTAAGGAACAGGTTAAAAAGAGAATCCTAATGTGATTTCTTGATAATGGGTGTGTTCCTTATCTTCTCCTCGTGTCTAAACTCTTCTCCATGGCTGGACCCCCAAATAATATTCCTTTACGTGCTAAGGGGTATCCAGAGAGTGTGATAGGTTTAATAACTACCCTCACCCTAACGCGTACCCTAACCCTAACCCCTACCCTAACCCTAACGCGTACCCTAATCCTAACCCGTACCTTAAACCGAGCCCTAACCCTAACACTAACCCTAACCTAACCCTAACCCATACCCTACGCCCTACCCGAACCCGTACCCTAAGCCGTACCCTAACCCTCACCCTAACCCTAACCCTAACCCTAAGCTACCCTTGAGTGCTTCTGCCACCAATAGATTTCCTAAGCACTAGTGTTTTAAGGAACAGGTTAAAAAGAGAATCCTAATGTGATTTCTTGATAATGGGTGTGTTCCTTATCTTCTCCTAGTGTCCAAACTCTTCTCCATGGCTGGACCCACAAATAATATTCCTTTACGTGCTAAGGGGTATCTAGAGAGTGGGATAGGTTTAATAACTACTCTCACCCTAAAGTGTACCCTAACCATAACTCCTACCCTAACACTAACGCGTACCCTAATCCTAACCCGTACCCTAAACCGAGCCCTAACCCTAACACTAACCCTAACCCTAACCCTAACCCATACCCTACGCCCTACCCGAACCCCTCCCCGAACCCGTACCCTAAGCCGTACCCTAACCCTCATCCTAACCCTAACCCTAACCCTAAGCTACCCTTGACGGCTTCTGCCTCCAACAGATTTCCTAAGCACTAGTGTTTTAAGGAACAGGTTAAAAAGAGAATCCTAATGTGATTTCTTGATAATGGGTGTGTTCCTTATCTTCTCCTAGTGTCTAAACTCTTCTCCATGGTTGGATCCCCAAATAATATTCCTTTACGTGCTAAGGGGTATCTAGAGAGTGTGATAGGTTTAATAACTACCCTCACCCTAACGCGTACCCTAACCCTAACCCCTACCCTAACCCTAATGCGTACCCTAATCCTAACCCGTACCCTAAACCGAGCCCTAACCCTAACACCAGCGCTAACCCTAACCCTAACCCATACCTTACGCCCTACCCGAACCCCTCCCCGAACCCGTACCCTAAGCCGTACCCTAACCCTCACCCTAAACCTAACCCTAACTCTAAGCTACCCTTGACTGCTTCTGCCTCCAATAGATTTCCTAAGCACTAGTGTTTTAAGGAACAGGTTAAAAAGAGAATCCTAATGTGATTTCTTGATAATGGGTGTGTTCCTTATCTTCTCCTAGTGTCTAAGCTCTTCTCCATGGCTGGACCTCCAAATAATATTCCTTTACGTGCTAGGGGGTATCTAGAGAGTGGGATAGGTTTAATAACTACTCTCACCCTAAAGCGTACCCTAACCCTAACCGCTACCCTAACCCTAACGCGTACCCTAATCCTATCCCGTACCCTAAACCGAGCCCTTACACTAACACTAACCCTAACCCTAACCCTAACCCATACCCTACGCCCTACCCAAACCCCTCCCCGAACCCGTACCCTAAGCCGTACCCTAAACCTCACCCTAACTCTAACCCTAACCCTAAGCAACCCTTGATTGCTTCTGCCTCCAATACATTTCCTAAGCACTAGTGTTTTAAGGAACAGGTTAAAAAGAGAATCCTAATGTGATTTCTTGATAATGGGTGTGTTCCTTATCTTCTCCTAGTGTCTAAACTCTTCTCCATGGCTGGACCCCCAAATAATATTCCTTTACGTGCTAAGGGGTATCTAGAGAGTGGGATAGGTTTAATAACTACCCTCACCCTAGTGCGTACCATAACCCTAACCCCTACCCTAACACTAATGCGTACCCTAATCCTAACCCGTAACCTAAACCGAGCCCTAACCCTAACACTAGCCCTAACCCTAACCCTAACCCATACCCTACGCCCTACCCGAACCCCTCCCCGAACCCGTACCCTAAGCCGTACCCTAACCCTCACCCTAACCCTAACCCTAACCCTAAGCTACCCTTGAGTGCTTCTGCCACCAATAGATTTCCTAAGCACTAGTGTTTTAACGTATAGGTTAAAAAGAGAATCCTAATGTGATTTCTTGATAATGGGTGTGCTCCTTATCTTCTCCTAGTGTCTAAACTCTTCTCCATGGCTGGACCCCCAAATAATATTCCTTTACGTGCTAAGGGGTATCTAGAGAGTGGGATAGGTTTAATAACTAACCTCACCGTAAAGCGTAACCTAACCCTAACCCCTACCCTAACACTAAGGCGTACCCTAATCCTAACCCGTACCCTAAACCGAGCCCGAAACCTAACACTAACCCTAACCCTAACCCATACCCTACGCCCTACCCGAACCCCTCCCCGAAACCCGTACCCTAAGCCATACCCTAACCCTCACCCTAACCCTAACCCTAACCCTAAGCTACCCTTGACTGCTTCTGCCTCCAATAGATTTCCTAAGCACTAGTGTTTTAAGGAACAGGTTAAAAAAAGGATCCTAATGTGATTTCGTGATAATGGGTGTGTTCCTTATCTTCTCCTAGTGTCTAAACACTTCTCCATGGCTGGACCCCCAAATAATATTCCTTTACGTGCTAGGGGGTATCTAGAGAGTGGGATAGGTTTAATAATTACCCTCACCCTAATGCGTACCCTAACCCTAACACCTACCCTAACCCTAACGCGTACCCTAATCCTAACCCGTACCCTAAACCGAGCCCTAACCCTAACACTAACCCTAACCCTAACCCTAACCCATACCCTACGCCCTACCCGAACCCCTCCCTGAACCCGTACCCTAAGCCGTACCCTAACCCTAACCCTAACCCTAAGCTACCCTTGACTGCTTCTGCCTCCAATAGATTTCCTAAGCACTAGTGTTTTAAGGAACAGGTTAAAAAGAGAATCCTAATGTGATTTCTTGATAATGGGTGTGTTCCTTATCTTCTCCTCGTGTCTAAACTCTTCTCCATGGCTGGACCCCCAAATAATATTCCTTTACGTGCTAAGGGGTATCTAGAGAGTGTGATAGGTTTAATAACTACCCTCACCCTAACGCGTACCCTAACCCTAACCCCTACCCTAACCCTAACGCGTACCCTAATCCTAACCCGTAGCCTAAACCGAGCCCTAACCCTAACACTAACCCTAACCCTAACCCTAACCCATACCCTACGCCCTACCCGAACCCGTACCCTGAGCCGTACCCTAACCCTCACCCTAACCCTAACCCTAACCCTAAGCTACCCTTGACTGCTTCTGCCACCAATAGATTTCCTAAGCACTAGTGTTTTAAGGTACAGGTTAAAAAGAGAATCCTAATGTGATTTTTTGATAATGGGTGTGCTCCTTATCTTCTCCTAGTGTCTAAACTCTTCTCCATGGCTGGACCCCCAAATAATATTCCTTTACGTGCTAAGGGGTATCTAGAGAGTGGGATAGGTTTAATAACTAACCTCACCCTAAAGCGTAACCTAACCCTAACCCCTACCCTAACACTAACGCGTACCCTAATCCTAACCCATACCCTAAACCGAGCCCGAACCCTAACACTAACCCTAACCCTAACCCATACCCTACGCCCTACCCGAACCCCTCCCTGAACCCATACCCTAAGCCGTACCCTAACCCTCACCCTAACCCTAACCCTAAACCTAAGCTACCCTTGACGGCTTCTGCCTCCAATAGATTTCCTAAGCACTAGTGTTTTAAGGAACAGGTTAAAAAGAGGATCCTAATGTGATTTCTTGATAATGGGTGTGTTCCTTATCTTCTCCTCGTGTCTAAACTCTTCTCCATGGCTGGACCCCCAAATAATATTACTTTACGTGCTAAGGGGTATCTAGAGAGTGGGATAGGTTTAATAACTAACTTCACCCTATCGCGTACCCTAACCCTAACCCCTACCCTAACACTAACGCGTACTCTAATCCTAACCCGTACCGTAAACCGAGCCCTAACCCTAACACTAACCCTAACCCTAACCCTAACCCATACCCTACGCCCTACCCGAACTCCTCCCCGAACCCGTACCCTAAGCCGTACCCTAACCCTCACCCTAACCCTAACCCTAACACTAAGCTACCCTTGACTGCTTCTGCCTCCAAGAGATTTCCTAAGTACTAGTGTTTTAAGGAACAGGTTAAAAAGAATATCCTAATGTGATTTCTTGATAATGGGTGTGTTCCTTATCTTCTCCTAGTGTCTAAACTCTTCTCCATGGCTGGACCCCCAAATAATATTCCTTTACGTGCTAGGGGGTATCTAGAGAGTGGGATAGGTTTAATAACTACCCTCACCCTAACGCGTACCCTAACCCTAACACCTACCCTAACCCTAATGCGTACCCTAATCCTAACCCGTACCCTAAACCGAGCCCTAACCCTAACACTAACCCTAACCCTAACCCTAACCCATACCCTACGCCCTAACCGAACTCCTCCCCGAACCCGTACCCTAAGCCGTACCCTAACCCTCACCCTAACCCTAACCCTAACACTAAGCTACCCTTGACTGCTTCTGCCTCCAATAGATTTCCTAAGCACTAGTGTTTTAAGGAACAGGTTAAAAAGAGAATCCTAATTTGATTTCTTGATAATGGGTGTGTTCCTTATCTTCTCCTAGTGTCTAAACTCTTCTCCATGGCTGGACCCCCAAATAATATTCCTTTACGTGCTAGGGGGTATCTAGAGAGTGGGATAGGTTTAAAAACTACCCTCACTCTAACGCGTACCCTAACCCTAACACCTACCCTAACCCTAACGCGTACCCTAATCCTAACCCGTACCCTAAACCGAGCCCTAACCCTAACACTAACCCTAACCCTAACCCTAACCCATACCCTACGCCCTACCCGAACCCCTCCCTGAACCCGTACCCTAAGCCGTACCCTAACCCTAACCCTAACCCTAAGCTACCCTTGACTGCTTCTGCCTCCAATAGATTTCCTAAGCACTAGTGTTTTAAGGAACAGGTTAAAAAGAGAATCCTAATGTGATTTCTTGATAATGGGTGTGTTCCTTATCTTCTCCTCGTGTCTAAACTCTTCTCCATGGCTGGACCCCCAAATAATATTCCTTTACGTGCTAAGGGGTATCTAGAGAGTGTGATAGGTTTAATAACTACCCTCACCCTAACGCGTACCCTAACCCTAACCCCTACCCTAACCCTAACGCGTACCCTAATCCTAACCCGTAGCCTAAACCGAGCCCTAACCCTAACACTAACCCTAACCCTAACCCTAACCCATACCCTACGCCCTACCCGAACCCGTACCCTAAGCCGTACCCTAACCCTCACCCTAACCCTAACCCTAACCCTAAGCTACCCTTGAGTGCTTCTGCCACCAATAGATTTCCTAAGCACTAGTGTTTTAAGGAACAGGTTAAAAAGAGAATCCTAATGTGATTTCTTGATAATGGGTGTGTTCCTTATCTTCTCCTAGTGTCTAAACTCTTCTCCGTGGCTGGACCCACAAATAATATTCCTTTACGTGCTAAGGGGTATCTAGAGAGTGGGATAGGTTTAATAACAACTCTCACCCTAAAGTGTACCCTAACCCTAACCCCTACCCTACCACTAACGCGTACCCTAATCCTAACCCGTACCCTAAACCGAGCCCTAACACTAACACTAACCCTAACCCTAACCCTAACCCATACCCTACGCCCTACCCAAACCCCTCCCCGAACCCGTACCCTAAGCCGTACCCTAAACCTCACCCTAACTCTAACCCTAACCCTAAGCAACCCTTGATTGCTTCTGCCTCCAATACATTTCCTAAGCACTAGTGTTTTAAGGAACAGGTTAAAAAGAGAATCCTAATGTGATTTCTTGATAATGGGTGTGTTCCTTATCTTCTCCTAGTGTCTAAACTCTTCTCCATGGCTGGACCCCCAAATAATATTCCTTTACGTGCTAAGGGGTATCTAGAGAGTGTGACAGGTTTAATAACTAACCTCACCCTATCGCCTACCCTAACCCTAACCCCTCCCCTAAGACTAACGCGTACCCTAATCCTAACCCGTACCCTAAACCGAGCCCTAACCCTAACCCTAACCCTAACCCTAACCCTAACCCATACCCTACGCCCTACCCGAACCCCTCCCCGAACCCGTACCCTAAGCCGTACCCTAACCCTCACCCTAACCCTAACCCTAACCCTAAGCTACCCTTGACTGCTTCTGCCACCAATAGATTTCCTAAGCACTAGTGTTTTAAGGTACAGGTTAAAAAGAGAATCCTAATGTGATTTTTTGATAATGGGTGTGCTCCTTATCTTCTCCTAGTGTCTAAACTCTTCTCCATGGCTGGACCCCCAAATAATATTCCTTTACGTGCTAAGGGGTATCTAGAGAGTGGGATAGGTTTAATAACTAACCTCACCCTAAAGCGTAACCTAACCCTAACCCCTACCCTAACACTAACGCGTACCCTAATCCTAACCCATACCCTAAACCGAGCCCGAACCCTAACACTAACCCTAACCCTAACCCATACCCTACGCCCTACCCGAACCCCTCCCTGAACCCATACCCTAAGCCGTACCCTAACCCTCACCCTAACCCTAACCCTAAACCTAAGCTACCCTTGACGGCTTCTGCCTCCAATAGATTTCCTAAGCACTAGTGTTTTAAGGAACAGGTTAAAAAGAGGATCCTAATGTGATTTCTTGATAATGGGTGTGTTCCTTATCTTCTCCTCGTGTCTAAACTCTTCTCCATGGCTGGACCCCCAAATAATATTACTTTACGTGCTAAGGGGTATCTAGAGAGTGGGATAGGTTTAATAACTAACTTCACCCTATCGCGTACCCTAACCCTAACCCCTACCCTAACACTAACGCGTACTCTAATCCTAACCCGTACCCTAAACCGAGCCCTAACCCTAACACTAACCCTAACCCTAACCCTAACCCATACCCTACGCCCTACCCGAACTCCTCCCCGAACCCGTACCCTAAGCCGTACCCTAACCCTCACCCTAACCCTAACCCTAACAATAAGCTACCCTTGACTGCTTCTGCCTCCAAGAGATTTCCTAAGTACTAGTGTTTTAAGGAACAGGTTAAAAAGAATATCCTAATGTGATTTCTTGATAATGGGTGTGTTCCTTATCTTCTCCTAGTGTCTAAACTCTTCTCCATGGCTGGACCCCCAAATAATATTCCTTTACGTGCTAGGGGGTATCTAGAGAGTGGGATAGGTTTAATAACTACCCTCACCCTAACGCGTACCCTAACCCTAACACCTACCCTAACCCTAACGCGTACCCTAATCCTAACCCGTACCCTAAACCGAGCCCTAACCCTAACACTAACCCTAACCCTAACCCTAACCCATACCCTACGCCCTACCCGAACTCCTCCCCGAACCCGTACCCTAAGCCGTACCCTAACCCTCACCCTAACCCTAACCCTAACACTAAGCTACCCTTGACTGCTTCTGCCTCCAATAGATTTCCTAAGCACTAGTGTTTTAAGGAACAGGTTAAAAAGAGAATCCTAATTTGATTTCTTGATAATGGGTGTGTTCCTTATCTTCTCCTAGTGTCTAAACTCTTCTCCATGGCTGGACCCCCAAATAATATTCCTTTACGTGCTAGGGGGTATCTAGAGAGTGGGATAGGTTTAAAAACTACCCTCACTCTAACGCGTACCCTAACCCTAACACCTACCCTAACCCTAACGCGTACTCTAATCCTAACCCGTACCCTAAACCGAGACCTAACCCTAACACTAACCCTAACCCTAACCCTAACCCATACCCTACGCCCTACCCGAACCCCTCCCTGAACCCGTACCCTAAGCCGTACCCTAACCCTAACCCTAACCCTAAGCTACCCTTGACTGCTTCTGCCTCCAATAGATTTCCTAAGCACTAGTGTTTTAAGGAACAGGTTAAAAAGAGAATCCTAATGTGATTTCTTGATAATGGGTGTGTTCCTTATCTTCTCCTCGTGTCTAAACTCTTCTCCATGGCTGGACCCCCAAATAATATTCCTTTACGTGCTAAGGGGTATCTAGAGAGTGTGATAGGTTTAATAACTACCCTCACCCTAACGCGTACCCTAACCCTAACCCATACCCTAACCCTAACGCGTACCCTAATCCTAACCCGTACCTTAAACCGAGCCCTAACCCTAACACTAACCCTAACCCTAACCCTAACCCATACCCTACGCCCTCCCCGAACCCGTACCCTAAGCCGTACCCTAACCCTCACCCTAACCCTAACCCTAACCCTAAGCTACCCTTGAGTGCTTCTGCCACCAATAGATTTCCTAAGCACTAGTGTTTTAAGGTATAGGTTAAAAAGAGAATCCTAATGTGATTTCTTGATAATGGGTGTGCTCCTTATCTTCTCCTAGTGTCTAAACTCTTCTCCATGGCTGGACCCCCAAATAATATTCCTTTACGTGCTAAGGGGTATCTAGAGAGTGGGATAGGTTTAATAACTAACCTCACCGTAAAGCGTAACCTAACCCTAACCCCTACCCTAAACCTAACGCGTACCCTAATCCTAACCCGTACCCTAAACCGAGCCCTAACCCTAACACTAACCCTAACCCTAACCCTAACCCATACCCTACGCCCTACCCGAACCCCTCCCCGAACCCGTACCCTAAGCCGTACCCTAACCCTAACCCTAAACCTAACCCTAACCCTAAGCTACCCTTGACTGCTTCTGCCTCCAATAGATTTCCTAAGCACTAGTGTTTTAAGGAACAGGTTAAAAAGAGAATCCTAATGTGATTTCTTGATAATGGGTGTGTTCCTTATCTTCTCCTAGTGTCTAAGCTCTTCTCCATGCCTGGACCCCCAAATAATATTCCTTTACGTGCTAGGGGGTATCTAGAGAGTGGGATAGGTTTAATAACTACTCTCACCCTAAAGCGTACCCTAACCCTAACCGCTACCCTAACCCTAACGCGTACCCTAATCCTATCCCGTACCCTAAACCGAGCCCTTACACTAACACTAACCCTAACCCTAACCCTAACCCATACCCTACGCCCTACCCAAACCCCTCCCCGAACCCGTACCCTAAGCCGTACCCTAAACCTCACCCTAACTCTAACCCTAACCCTAAGCAACCCTTGATTGCTTCTGCCTCCAATACATTTCCTAAGCACTAGTGTTTTAAGGAACAGGTTAAAAAGAGAATCCTAATGTGATTTCTTGATAATGGGTGTGTTCCTTATCTTCTCCTAGTGTCTAAACTCTTCTCCATGGCTGGACCCCCAAATAATATTCCTTTACGTGCTAAGGGGTATCTAGAGAGTGGGATAGGTTTAATAACTACCCTCACCCTAGTGCGTACCATAACCCTAACCCCTACCCTAACACTAATGCGTACCCTAATCCTAACCCGTAACCTAAACCAAGCCCTAACCCTAACACTAGCCCTAACCCTAACCCTAACCCATACCCTACGCCCTACCCGAACCCCTCCCCGAACCCGTACCCTAAGCCGTACCCTAACCCTCACCCTAACCCTAACCCTAAGCTACCCTTGACTGCTTCTGCCACCAATAGATTTCCTAAGCACTAGTGTTTTAAGGTACAGGTTAAAAAGAGAATCCTAATGTGATTTCTTGATAATGGGTGTGCTCCTTATCTTCTCCTAGTGTCTAAACTCTTCTCCATGGCTGGACCCCCAAATAATATTCCTTTACGTGCTAAGGGGTATCTAGAGAGTGGGATAGGTTTAATAACTAACCTCACCATAAAGCGTAACCTAACCCTAACCCCTACCCTAACACTAACGCGTACCCTAATCCTAACCCGTACCCTAAACCGAGCCCGAAACCTAACACTAACCCTAACCCTAACCCATACCCTACGCCCTACCCGAACCCCTCCCCGAAACCCGTACCCTAAGCCATACCCTAACCCTCACCCTAACCCTAACCCTAACCCTAAGCTACCCTTGACTGCTTCTGCCTCCAATAGATTTCCTAAGCACTAGTGTTTTAAGGAACAGGTTAAAAAGAGGATCCTAATGTGATTTCGTGATAATGGGTGTGTTCCTTATCTTCTCCTAGTGTCTAAACACTTCTCCATGGCTGGACCCCCAAATAATATTCCTTTACGTGCTAGGGGGTATCTAGAGAGTGGGATAGGTTTAATAATTACCCTCACCCTAATGCATACCCTAACCCTAACCCCTACCCTAACCCTAACGCGTACCCTAATCCTAACCCGTACCCTAAACCGAGCCCTAACCCTAACACTAACCCTAACCCTAACCCTAACCCATACCCTACGCCCTACCCGAACCCCTCCCTGAACCCGTACCCTAAGCCGTACCCTAACCCTAACCCTAACCCTAAGCTACCCTTGACTGCTTCTGCCTCCAATAGATTTCCTAAGCACTAGTGTTTTAAGGAACAGGTTAAAAAGAGAATCCTAATGTGATTTCTTGATAATGGGTGTGTTCCTTATCTTCTCCTCGTGTCTAAACTCTTCTCCATGCCTGGACCCCCAAATAATATTCCTTTACGTGCTAAGGGGTATCTAGAGAGTGTGATAGGTTTAATAACTACCCTCACCCTAACGCGTACCCTAACCCTAACCCCTACCCTAACCCTAACGCGTACCCTAATCCTAACCCGTAGCCTAAACCGAGCCCTAACCCTAACACTAACCCTAACCCTAACCCTAACACATACCCTACGCCCTACCCGAACCCGTACCCTAAGCCGTACCCTAACCCTCACCCTAACCCTAACCCTAACCCTAAGCTACCCTTGACTGCTTCTGCCACCAATAGATTTCCTAAGCACTAGTGTTTTAAGGTACAGTTTAAAAAGAGAATCCTAATGTGATTTTTTGATAATGGGTGTGCTCCTTATCTTCTCCTAGTGTCTAAACTCTTCTCCATGGCTGGACCCCCAAATAATATTCCTTTACGTGCTAAGGGGTATCTAGAGAGTGGGATAGGTTTAATAACTAACCTCACCCTAAAGCGTAACCTAACCCTAACCCCTACCCTAACACTAACGCGTACCCTAATCCTAACCCATACCCTAAACTGAGCCCGAACCCTAACACTAACCCTAACCCTAACCCATACCCTACGCCCTACCCGAACCCCTCCCTGAACCCATACCCTAAGCCGTACCCTAACCCTCACCCTAACCCTAACCCTAACCCTAAGCTACCCTTGAGTGCTTCTGCCACCAATAGATTTCCTAAGCACTAGTGTTTTAAGGTACAGGTTAAAAAGAGAATCCTAATGTGATTTTTTGATAATGGGTGTGCTCCTTATCTTCTCCTAGTGTCTAAACTCTTCTCCATGGCTGGACCCCCAAATAATATTCCTTTACGTGCTAAGGGGTATCTAGAGAGTGGGATAGGTTTAATAACTAACTTCACCCTA
The DNA here is from genome assembly GCF_949987535.1 of Balaenoptera acutorostrata. Classification (NCBI taxonomy): domain Eukaryota; kingdom Metazoa; phylum Chordata; class Mammalia; order Artiodactyla; family Balaenopteridae; genus Balaenoptera; species Balaenoptera acutorostrata. Next base: position 165,553 of record NW_026646736.1, read on the forward strand.
TCGCGTACCCTAACCCTAACCCCTACCCTAACACTAACGCGTACTCTAATCCTAACCCGTACCCTAAACCGAGCCCTAACCCTAACACTAACCCTAACCCTAACCCTAACCCATACCCTACGCCCTACCCGAACACCTCCCCGAACCCGTACCCTAAGCCGTACCCTAACCCTCACCCTAACCCTAACCCTAACACTAAGCTACCCTTGACTGCTTCTGCCTCCAAGAGATTTCCTAAGTACTAGTGTTTTAAGGAACAGGTTAAAAAGAATATCCTAATGTGATTTCTTGATAATGGGTGTGTTCCTTATCTTCTCCTAGTGTCTAAACTCTTCTCCATGGCTGGACCCCCAAATAATATTCCTTTACGTGCTAGGGGGTATCTAGAGAGTGGGATAGGTTTAATAACTACCCTCACCCTAACGCGTACCCTAACCCTAACACCTACCCTAACCCTAACGCGTACCCTAATCCTAACCCGTACCCTAAACCGAGCCCTAACCCTAACACTAACCCTAACCCTAACCCTAACCCATACCCTACGCCCTACCCGAACCCCTCCCCGAACCCGTACCCTAAGCCGTACCCTAACCCTAACCCTAACCCTAAGCTACCCTTGACTGGTTCTGCCTCCAATAGATTTCCTAAGCACTAGTGTTTTAAGGAACAGGTTAAAAAGAGAATCCTAATGTGATTTCTTGATAATGGGTGTGTTCCTTATCTTCTCCTCGTGTCTAAACTCTTCTCCATGGCTGGACCCCCAAATAATATTCCTTTACGTGCTAAGGGGTATCTAGAGAGTGGGATAGGTTTAATAACTACTCTCACCCTAAAGTGTACCCTAACCCTAACCCCTACCCTAACCCTAACACGTACCCTAATCCTAACCCGTACCCTAATCCGAGCCCTAACCCTAACACTAACCCTAACCCTAACCCTAACCCATACCCTACGCCCTACACGAACCCCTCCCCGAACCCGTACCCTAGGCCGTACCCTAACCCTCACCCTAAACCTAACCCTAACCCTAAGCTACCCTTGACTGCTTCTGCCTCCAATAGATTTCCTAAGCACTAGTGTTTTAAGGAACAGGTTAAAAAGAGAATCCTAATGTGATTTCTTCATAATGGGTGTGTTCCTTATCTTCTCCTAGTGTCTAAACTCTTCTCCATGGCTGGACCCACAAATAATATTCCTTTACGTGCTAAGGGGTATCTAGAGAGTGTGATAGGTTTAATAACTAACCTCACCCTATCGCGTACCCTAACCCTAACCCCTCCCCTAAGACTAACGCGTACCCTAATCCTAACCCGTACCCTAAACCGAGCCCTAACCCTAACACTAACCCTAACCCTAACCCTAACCCATACCCTACTCCCTACCCGAACCCCTCCCCGAACCCGTACCCTAAGCCGTACCCTAACCCTCACCCTCCCCCTAACCCTAACCCTAAGCTACCCTTGACTGCTTCTGCCTCCAATAGATTTCCTAAGCACTAGTGTTTTAAGGAACAGGTTAAAAAGAGAATCCTAATGTGATTTCTTGATAATGGGTGTGTTCCTTATCTTCTCCTAGTGTCTAAACTCTTCTCCATTGCTGGACCCCCAAATAATATTCCTTTACGTGCTAAGGGGTATCTATAGAGTGGGATAGGTTTAATAACTACCCTCACCCTAACGTGTAACCTAACCCTAACCCCTACCCTAACCCTAACGCGTACCCTAATCCTAACCCGTACCCTAAACCGAGCCCTAACACTAACACTAGCGCTAACCGTAACCCTAAACCATACCCTAAGCCCTACCCGAACCCCTGCCCGAACCCGTACCCTAAGCCGTACCCTAACCCTCACCCTAAACCTAACACTAACCCTAAGCTACCCTTGACTGCTTCTGCCTCCAATAGATTTCTTAAGCACTAGTGTTTTAAGGAACAGGTTAAAAAGAGATTCCTAATGTGATTTCTTGATAATGGGTGTGTTCCTTATCTTCTCCTAGTGTCTAAGCTCTTCTCCATGGCTTGACCCCCAAATAATATTCCTTTACGTGCTAAGGGGTATCTAGAGAGTGGGATAGGTTTAATAACTACTCTCACCCTAAAGCGTACCCTAACCCTAACCGCTACCCTAACCCTAACGCGTACCCTAATCCTAACCCGTACCCTAAACCGAGCCCTAACACTAACACTAACCCTAACCCTAACCCATACCCTACGCCCTACCCAAACCCCTCCCCGAACCCGTACCCTAAGCCGTACCCTAACCTTCACCCTAACTCTAACCCTAACCCTAAGCTACCCTTGATTGCTTCTGCCTCCAATAGATTTCCTAAGCACTACTGTTTTAAGGAACAGGTTAAAAAGAGAATCCTAATGTGATTTCTTGATAATGGGTGTATTCCTTATCTTCTCCTAGTGTCTAAACGATTCTCCATGGCTGGACCCCCAAATAATATTCCTTTACGTGCTAAGGGGTATCTAGAGAGTGTGATAGGTTTAATAACTAACCTCACCCTATCTCGTACCCTAAACCTAACCCCTCCCCTAAGACTAACGCGTACGCTAATCCTAACCCGTACCCGTAAACCGAGGCCTAACCCTAACACTAACCCTAACCCTAACCCTAACCCATACCCTACGCCCTACCCGAACCCCTCCCCGAACCCGTACCCTAAGCCGTACCCTAACCCTCACCCTAACCCTAACCCTAACCCTAAGCTACCCTTGACTGCTTCTGCCACCAATAGATTTCCTAAGCACTAGTGTTTTAAGGTACAGGTTAAAAAGAGAATCCTAATGTGATTTCTTGATAATGGGTGTGTTCCTTATCTTCTCCTAGTGTCTAAACTCTTCTCCATGGCTGGACCCCCAAATAATATTCCTTTACGTGCTAAGGGGTATCTAGAGAGTGGGATAGGTTTAATAACTAACCTCACCCTAAAGCGTAACCTTACCCTAACCCCTACCCTAACACTAACGCGTACCCTAATCCTAACCCGTACCCTAAACCGAGCCCGAACCCTAACACTAACCCTAACCCTAACCCATACCCTACGCCCTACCCGAACCCCTCCCCGAAACCCGTACCCTAAGCCATAACCTAACCCTCACCCTAACCCTAACCCTAACCCTAAGCTACCCTTGACTGCTTCTGCCTCCAATAGATTTCCTAAGCACTAGTGTTTTAAGGAACAGGTTAAAAAGAGAATCCTAATGTGATTTCTTGATAATGGGTGTGTTCCTTATCTTCTCCTAGTGTCTAAACTCTTCTCCATGGCTGGACCCCCAAATAATATTCCTTTACGTGCTAAGGGGTATCTAGA